>NW_008690794.1:76666-82666 GCF_000695815.1 Acanthisitta chloris | reverse complement strand
ATGCCGTCAAAGAAGGAACAAAAGTTAAAATTAACCCTAAATAACTTTTAGGGAGTTTCCTTTTGAACTCTACTTATGTGCCAAAATGCCTTGCTGGACTTCATCTTGCTCTCTTCAGTTGAAGAAAGTATTGCTTATTGAGGAACTTTGCAGTACTGCCTTTTTCTCAATCTAAGGTGCTCACTTCCAATTCTCAGGCACCTCTGCTCTATATCCAGGTTCTGGCTGGCTAATACTCCATCCTGTAGCTAGGTCATTCACACCTAAACAGATCTATTGAAAGCTTCATAATCCTCAGAGTATTGCATACAGAATTATGAAAAATAGTGAAAAAATAAATTCAGGATTTCAAAACTTTCATTTAAAGGTTATTTGCATGCATGTTGAGAAGCATGCTGAATTTAGTGACAGTTCAAAGTGTTTAAGGAAGTTGCTTTGAAAGTAAAGACATTTCATTCCTAGTTTCATATGGGATAGAGTTCATTTTCTTCTTAGTAACTGATATAGTGCTCTGTTTTGGATTGAATATGAGAATAATGTTGAAAACTGATGTTTTAGTTGTTGCTAATAATCCTTACCCTATGTCAAGGACTCTACAGTGTCTCATGATTTGCCTGTGAGGAGCCACACAAAAAGCTGTGCAGAAGCACAGCCAGCACAGCTGATCCAAACTAGTCAATTCCAATTCTCCTCATCATCCCACCAGGGGAGAGTGGGGGTAGTTAGTGAGCAGCTGCATGGTACTTAGCTGCTAGTTGGGGTTAAACCATGGCACTTATTTAAATTTTGTCTTTATTTTATTGTAATAACAAAGGCTCTCAGAAAATTTTAAATAGAAAAAAAAAAGAAGTTGCTTTCAGTAGAATTAACTACCTAGATTAAGCCCCCAGCTAAGTTTTATTGTTTTCCCAGCAGGATAAAATTATTTGATATGATATAACAGTGCTTTTTGTTTTGCTTTTTTTTTTTTCAATTTGGTCAGAAATCAAAGAATGAATAATTCATGCTGCTGTATAAGAAATTCTTATTCAATCCACCTACCTACTCCTTCTGGCCTTGAAGGAGTAAATAGAGATATAGGTCTTCTTAATTCTGCTAGGAACATGTAGAAAGAATTAATTTAATTCTTTAATGTCCACTGATTGATACTGAACTGGTGGTTCTACAAGGCTTTGTAAAATTACTGCCACTGTTCTAACAGAGGCAACAGGTGTAGTTGAAGGAGTAAGAAATTTCTTAGATGTCATTTTCTAATTCTAATGTTCGCATTTATGTTTTCACATCTGATGCTTTGCTCAGAGCTTAAACCCACTATCTTGCATTTTGTTGGCCATATTAGTATAGTAGGTTTAGACAATCTTGTGGCTTGATCATAACCATATCTGGAGAAAAGGGAAATATTTCAGCACAGGACTATATTTGTCCTGGTATACTATTGTTTCCTAAGCAAAATGTTTTGAATGTCCTTATAGAGGACTACATAGTCAGCACCCAAGAAAGTGGAAAGAGATTTTTTAGTGAAATTAATTAAAAGGGAGAGGTGATTTCTTTCCCAGGTTCTTGCTCTGCCTAAAAGACAAAAATGTGAGAACAGACACATAAGCATGGTTTCTGTTGCTATTTCTCCCTAGGAAGTCCAAAGCTGCTTCACATTTAAATTTTTATCTTTATATTTGATCTCAAGACAGCATAATAACAAAATGTTATGAAAAGATCAGAAGGTCATCTAGTTATTGTTCTCTTCTGAATGTGAATATATAAAAACTTGCTGCTAGTGCCCTGCAGCAGGAAAGTAGATGCTGAAATACTGCTAAGTATCATTAAAACAGACTGTATTAATATCTCTCATTTTTTCAGTGCAGACATAAAAAATATATAAATGCTACAATGGAAAGAGGAGATGCACAGTTTGTGCACATTCATCCTTGAGTTCAGTGCAATCTTGTTGTGCATTGACACATCACAGCTTTCTTCAATAATCTCTTTCATCATAAAGAACTGGATATTGAATGAGCAAAGCCAGAGCAATCTAGCTTCCTCCATTTGTACTGTGAACATACCCACATTTCTGGGGAGCACTGAAAGAAAACCTGAAAAGATTCAGAAATGTTCTGTCTCACTGTCGCCCTTATTCTTCCCTGTGGTGTAGATAGAGGTCTGAATTTGGGTTGTGGGAATTGATTTCAAGTTATCTGTTCATTACTCCATGTCAGTTTTCACAAGGACAGTAAAACTGGAGAGGCAAAACATAAAGCCCTTAATGAACTCGATCAAATTAATCAAATGACAAAGGCTTGAAGAATAAGCTGTAGGCTGAACAAAGACAGGACAAATTCCAATAACATTCTTCCTCGTTTCATAAACATACATGTGCCACCAAGAAAGGAAAGGAATTTATTTCCTTTATAAAAACACTAACTTTTTAAATACATGCTAAGGACCTAATTGGAACTTGAGATTCCTATGTGACTTGAAAAATAGACCCTGAATTCTATGTGGGTAAAAATAAGGAAGAAAAAAATATAAGCAGAAAGAATAGTCTTTTTTAAATTAAGTGAAATACGTACTTTTCCCTGTAAACCTTGTCCTGTTAATTCCACAGATAATGTACTCATTCTCTAGAATTTAGAAAGTTTCTTCCCATCAAAACTTTAGTTCATGCTAATTGATAAAGGCTGTAAGTAGAGTCTTGAACTGCAGAATTACACAAATGTCAATGCATACTTTTTAGAGTCTAGATCAAGCTCAAGAAGTATGATGCCCAGGGGATTGCACTAGCTTAGGGCAAGTGGAGAGATTATGTCCATTTGTGAGTCCATCTTATCTTCTGTGACCCATAGCAAAGTCAGGGTAAGGAAGTGGCATCGAGTTGAAGCAATTATGCCTGATCCAAGTTGATAGCTGCTGTTGCAGTCAAGGGAGGACAGTTGCACAGCTCTGTCAAGTAGGAAGCAGAAACAGGAGTCAGAAGATGCCTGAGGGAAAAAGGGGACTTAAAAATGCCTCAGAGAGCTAAAAATGTCTCCCTGCCATTCTAGTGACATTATCTAACATATGACAAATACCCATATGTGCAAGCCTTCTGTGTCATTCAGTTACTGCAGGATGCTCAGCAAAGTCTTACTGCAAACCTTGCTTTCACATTTCCTCACCTTTTGTCCCTTTTTGCTCTGTAGCCATGTTGTTGTATTCATGCAGGTGTGGGCTGGACTGGGCATTTGGCTGCATGCAGGAAGTCCTTTAAAAGGTTTTAAACTGTCCTAAAAACAGTGCTGAAGTGATCTGTCAAGTCTTCTTTTCTTGGCTGTACAAATATATCGATGCTTATTTGTAAGGAGATTGAGTTCACAGAAAACATTTGCTTTCCACATGTTGTTCAACACTAAAGGACCTCATTTCTTAGTGTCCGCTATCTATGGCCTGTCATTATATATATTATTATATATATAATAGGGGCATGCTATTAAATGAAATTAGGAAAATGTAATCCATGGGAACAGTTGATAACTTTGAAATTTAACATTTTCTGAAAATACTAATTCATCTAGACTCCTTTTCAAAATCATACATGAGATGGAAAGGAAAAACATGCCATAGTATGTTAACTAAAACACCACAGGAAGAACCTTTTTATCCAACCTATATGTCATTTTCTAAGGACTTAGATGATTTGCTACAAATTTAGCCTGTAAGTAGAGGCTGCATCTTTTCTGAACTGACGGACTGGCATCAGAGCAGTAATGTAAGACATCAAGATGACCTTTTACTTATTCTCCTCAAGGCCTTGTTCTGGTCTTAAATAGTCTTCTGGTTGTTTATGGATTGTTGCTAAATTTATAGTGTCTAAGATCATGCGCAAGGACAACAAAATATGATGATTTTTTCTTGACTTTATTGTTCCTGAGCCAAATAATAAATATTGGGTATTTTTAATTTCTTTTAGACCTTTGATATTTTTGCTATCATATCTTTCTTCAGAATATCTTGCAAGGAGATTTCTACTTTAAGCTTTTTATTACTTCCATAACCAAGTTGTGTGGAAATACAGCATGGGAAATACATTAATATATGTAAGTAAAAGAAACCTGTGCTAAAATTAGAATTCTGAAAATAATGGTTCTTCAAATTAATACTCATTCTGATGTTCAAGACACCAGGCTTCCAACTGTCTCATTGTAAAGTGAGCAGCATATGATTTGCTCCAGAAAGGTGTGCTTGATGTGTTTATAAATTGAACTCAATAATGCAGTAAGTGATAAGGTATTTACACTGATTGTCCAGGGAATCCTTCCAGTTCTGGTGGAAGAAAATCTGCTGTTTCAGTATGAGGGTATAACGTATGATTGTGACAGAATTTCATATGACAGGCTACTCTCATTTCAAATGCATTAACACTGAAAATATATTGAGTACCACAAAAGAAATTTCTGTAAGACATTACATGCCAAACTTTATTTCAGTATATTTTCATTTTTTAGAAATAAAAGGGTTTTTTTGTAGAGTTTTAATTTAAGCCAACATAGAACTAAGTATCAAAGCCCATATTTATTAATAGTTGAAAACTCTAATATACTATCACAGCTATAAGGTGTGCTTCGTTCCTTCTAGAACAGTTTATAGAACCATGCTTATATTTTTAAGAAAATAATTTAAGACAATGATCTATCTGGGAAATTAATTCAGTTAAGTCACAACTCTTAGCTGCAGGTAAAAAGAACAATGTAACAGGGGACCTATTAAACAACTTAGTCAAGCTATTACTGAGAAACATTAACATGCCTGAGATAAATTTATCAGAAGTGAAGGATCAGAAACTATTGACATCTAGCCAAACAGTTGGAAACTGGTGAGTCCAGATGGCTGGGATTTTAACCAAGAAAGATGATTAGAGAAAAAGACAAGCTTTCAACAAACGTTATCTCTAAAATGTAAGTATACTACTTCTGAACAACCTACATCAGTAAGGTAAGTATGACTCAGTACAATGGAAAATGAGTACATCATTAGTCCTATAGTTTTGCATTTTTACATCTGAGACAAAAAAAATAAAACAGTGAAAAGATACAACTTTGTTTAGATCAAAATTTCAAATATATATGTTTTTAAAAGAAATATTTATTGAACAAGTAATACAGAATCACAAAATAATCAGAGTTGAAAGGGACCCTTGAGGATCATCTGTCTAGTCCAACTTCTGGCCCTGAACAGGACAGCCCTGAGAATCACACCATGTGCCTTAAAGAATTGTCCAAACACCTCTTGAAGTCTGTCAGGCTTGGTGCTGTGACAACTTCCCTGGGCAACTGTTCCAGTGCCCACCCGCTCTCTGGGTGAAGAACCATTTTCTAATATCCAGTCTAAACCTCCCCTAATGCAACTTCAGACAATTCCCTCAGGTCCTGTCACTGATTATCAGAGAGAAGAGGTCAGTGCCTGCCCCTCCACTTCCTTTAGTGAGGAAGAGGTATACAGCAATGAGGTGTCCCCACAGTCTCCTCTTCTCCAGGCTGAACAGACCAAGTGATCTCAGCCACTCCTCATATGGCTTTCCCTCAAGGTCCTTCATCATATTTGTTGCCCATCTTTGGACCTTCTCCAATAACTTAGTATCTTTCTTATATTGTAGTGGCACAAACGGCACTCAATGTTCAAGGTGAGGCTGGGCCAGTGCAGAGTAGAGCAGGACAATGACCTCCCTCAACGAGTTGGCAATGCCTTCCTTGTCTGATGCACTCCAGGACATGGTTGGCCCTCCTGGCTGCCAGGACACCCTGTTGATTCACATTCCAGTGTTGATCCAACTGGTGTAATGTCCAGGGTCCTGGGGATGCACCACACAGACTTTGTGCAAGTGTATCTTTATAGATGAGTTTTACCTGCCCTGGGGCTTAGTTTCTCACTTTCTATGCAAATCACTTATCATGTGTAGTTCATTCTTCTAGGCCTTTCTCGAAATGGGTCAAAGGACTTTGGGGATGTTTGGAGGTTCTTGCACGCCCA
>NW_008690794.1:73715-76631 GCF_000695815.1 Acanthisitta chloris | reverse complement strand
TGCTTCTTGACCTCATTCCTGTGATTGCACTGCACTGTGTTGTGCATTTCTCCAAGAGCTACAATTGTTTGCACAGTAAAGTGGTGCCCTACCTCTGTATGGCCCCCATCTCCAGGCACATTCTGCTCTTTCTCGCCTGTTTGCAGAGCATGTGCTTACTAACAGTCCTTAGTTGGTTCCACAGCCATCAGCTATCAGTATTTGAGACATACACCTTATAGTCTCTTCTAGTTCTGTGAAAATACTTCAACAAACTAAAGACTTGACAAATTGTGAAGACAATCTTATACACTATAACTCCATCAGGATTTATGACTTTGTTGAATTAAGAAGTGATGACGAGTTTGGACAGATCCAGGTTCCATCTTAATCCCATTCAGCTTAATAGTAGAGCTCCTAGACGTTGTTGACATACTTTTATTATTTTAAAACTAAATAAAGGTAGAAGTTCTTTGGCCTTTTAATCCCAATGTAAAATATTCTTATATAAAGAGACAGATATTGAAAAGAGAAGTAAAATGCTATTGGGTCTTCCCAGTCCTCCACAGGGGCTTTAACTGATGCTAGGTGCTCTCATGCTTCAGTGGGTAGTGGGCACCTGTTTTCTGCAGGCTTTTTTTGAAAACTCAAAGTACTGCAACTCTTAACCCATATGACCACAGGAATTTTTGGAACAGAAAAAATTAGCTGTTACAATTGGATTTTCTGACTTACTTATATTTTTTCGCATATAAAATTACATACAGCTAGTCATAGAGTTTTGTTGTTGGAATTATTAATCACAGTGCAAAAAGCGACAGCTATATCTCACTTAGATTTCCACAGCAGCATTAGATACTTTTAAATATTTCATACTCTGCCTATATAATCTACTTGCATCCTCCAAGATCTCCCCATAGTCAACTTACTTTACCCAAAGTTTACAAAGTGAAAAGACCAAGACAGAAGTACTGATATGGCAATCATCAAGCATAGAAATAATTTGATTCTAGGTTATTTTAGAAACACTAGCATCCACCTAGATCCATACATACCATCACACCAAAGCCACAATTATTGTGATCTATGGGACTAGTGGCACCTATCTTGAAAATGTTCAGAATCAGAACCCTTGAGTGAAAATCATACTTCAGTGGACAAGAGGAGTCAAAGGATAAGTTGTAGGATACAGTAAAAGTTGACAAAAGGTTCTGCCTTCTGTTTTCTCTTATTCCTTTTGTTAAAAGATCTCTCTGTTTTTCATCTCATCAGAGAAATAACAATTGAAATGCTCAGGTTCTGGTTAACCTCATCTTAATCACACTAGAATTTATTGAATAACAGAAAGGAAATTGAATTTGTGCAAGAGTAGGAAACATCCTTACGAAAACCTCTAGGCACCCTGGCAATTGTTTACACAAATTATGCAATTAAATGCATAAAATACATTTTCAACCTCAGATTCCTAGAATAGGTTTAAAAACATGACTGTGAAAAATAGCCATGCAACTTTTACGTGAAGTCTCATTAAGCTCTATCTTCTTTAATTATCAATAAAATTTTACAAAGCAGCATATCATAGTTGTTTATACAGCATCAAGTGCTTCACTTTTTTCTTCCCTGACAGCTTCATAACACAGAATAGCCCAGATGTTGCAGTGAGAAGTGCCCTTCTTGTGTAACTTGACATTCAGTACCAGGTAATCGTGGACTTATACTAGCAAACAAAGAATGACATAGATTGTGGCAAACCTGGAGGGATGCATCTGCATGCTTTGATTATAACTATCCTGGGGTTTTTTTGGTTTTTTTCTACAAACTTCATCAAATTGGAAAGCAAAGCATCGCAACTTGTGTCAGAGACTGAACAACTCTTCTTGTGTCAGTAACCAAAGCCATCAAAGTCACAAAGCCACTGAAGCATTTGAAGTCATGGTGATGAGACAGTTAAGTAATATTTCAACACACACCGAATGTAACTGTTTGTCAGAGGATCCTACTAAAGCTTCATTTCCAGTGGCTGCTATAGAAAGACCTCACAAAAAAACCAACCACAACTCAAAGACTTATTGCACCCCAAGATTTAACTTAAGAGCTTCTGAGGGGAAAGTTTTCCATTTGTTGTTTTTGATAATTCTTCATACTCTTTTTTGTTTTGATTTAAACCAACAGATGTAGGATCTGCAATGTGTTTACTGCTACAGATGCAAATTCTGTGCCTCATGCATATTTCATAAACAACCAGCACTGAAATGAAGAAAAATTGCTTTTTCAGAGTCACTAGAAGGACATATATTTATTTATTTTTAGTATATTTCTCCCATGCAAGAAAGGAGTTGCAAGGAAAATAAACAGGGATTTGAGAAAATAAGTGAGGTGTTTAGAGAAACAAAAAAATATTCTAAACAGATTACAAACTCACTGGCTCTTTCCTAATAAATTGAACAGACAGCAGTGCATATCGCGTTATATTGGCTGCCCTTTTTGATGCAACATTTCATCATAGATCCAGTTTCCAGTATTCTCATCCTCATAGCTTCAATTCAACAAAGTCTTGGAATACATGAATAACCTTTGTTGTCATCTGGAGGTTAATAAAGCAATGAAGAAACGTGGATATCAGTCAGAGTCACCATCCCTGGGGGTATTTAAAAGACATGTAGACATGGCACTTAGGGACAAGATTTAGTGGTGAACTTGGTAGTGCTGGGTTAACACTCAGACTCAACCATCTTAGAGGCCTTTTCCAACCTAAATGATTCTGTAATTCTATGATTAAAAAAGTGCTAGAGAAAAAGTACCACTGCTGTGTGAGTCTTGGCATAATCACGTTATCACACACTGGCAGCCCCAGTATTTCTTCCTTATGAGTCTTCAAAGCAAATCTATATGTATATATACTCCACAGTTTAACAAAGAATGTTCATAGATAATTCA
>NW_008690794.1:51992-73609 GCF_000695815.1 Acanthisitta chloris | reverse complement strand
ATAAAATCTATCTAAAAATATAAGAAATTTATTAGAAACTATATTTAGAAATGTACAAAACCTGAAATCCAAACTTGATTCTTTCATTTTTCTATTGTATGGCACTGCTAATATTTACACTAGGTAAATACATTGACATTGGAGGGATGTGTTACGAGAATTAAAAAATGAATTGTTGGATAAAAAATGTACTCCACCTGAAATCATAAAAGGACTAGAATTCTTAATGATCCTTTCTTTTTCTTTTTTTATTATGGATGATTCAGTATAGTTCAGTAAGATTCTCATATCTGGGAATTTTCTCTGGCAGAAAACAAATGAACCTCCTATCTGAATTCTCTTTACATAAAAAAAAAAAAAAAGTTTTATTGTACTTGTTCAGAAAGTAAACACTAAATCTGATGTGAAATTACAGTCTCGGATCTAGCTGGGGAACAGTGTGAGCAGACAAGGAAGACAAATTCTGGAAAAGGTTATTGCCACTGATTAGTCAAAACTGTTTTCAAAATCTTTTTCTTTGAGACGTATTGGATTCTCTGCTCTTACACAGCTGTGGAAGAAGAGTATGTCTTGTGACTTTTGTGTGCAACTCCCACACCCAGTCCAGTCCCAGGGTCATGCCTGCCTCCACTCTGTTCTGCTGCTCTTCCTGTTCCAGAGAGCCCCTCATAGCTCTTGCTGCCCATGCTCAGGCTACTTACTCTGAGGGCTCAGGCATTGACCCAGATCAGTGAACCCCAGATCACCTCATGCCTGAAATGAGTTTGAGCTACCAAGTAGGCAGTGTGGAAAATCAGGAAGTTTGAGTTTAAATGTTGAGTCTGTACTCCAAGTTGACTTGACAGTGCTGATTATATCATAATGTTTATGCACAATAAACTATCCAAGACAGAAAATAAAAACAAGGCATGTTAATACGAGCAGGAGAAAAATTAATTTCAGTCTCCCCCTGTGGAGTCAAGTTCAGAGAGAATAAGACAGTTGTTACATTTCCAGACATACTAAGGGCCACAGAAGACAAACACAAGAAATAGTTTTGTCAGGGATGAGTTTTGCAGTATTTGATTTTTCATGCTTCAGTTCTCTACACAGAAAATTTAAGGTTAGACAAAACCAGAAACAATAGATTTTCATCAGCTTGATGCTTATCTGCACAAAATTTCTTATGCTATCTTAAACAATATAGAATACTTTGACAAATATACAACTAAACCAGCAGTAACCTTCAGAGATGTCTGAGGATTTTTTCATTACAAACATCTGAAATGTTCTGATATGCTTAGAAATTGTGTTAGCTTCTTCATTGGA
The DNA here is from genome assembly GCF_000695815.1 of Acanthisitta chloris. Lineage (NCBI taxonomy): Eukaryota > Metazoa > Chordata > Aves > Passeriformes > Acanthisittidae > Acanthisitta > Acanthisitta chloris. The sequence goes on along the minus strand of NW_008690794.1, from coordinate 72,301 downwards.
TAACATTACTTCGATGTCATATTTTTAACAGGGCACTTTTTTTTTCAATTTTAGTTCCCCCATTAACAGTTCTAGTAACTTGCATGTTTAAATGTTACCTTTTCCCTGTTCCATATGGCAATATTTTTACTAATATTTTTTGTTTTGTTATCTCTAAAAACAAAAAACAACAAAAAAAAAACAAACACATAACAATCCTATTGAAATTTAAAAAAAAAAAAAAAAAACAAGAAAAAAGCTCACTGACTGGAATTATGTTTAGAGGAATTGTATTGAAATACAAAGTGAACAGATGAGACTAGTACCTATGCTATGCACCCAAGAACTGAAAATTCTCATGATGTACTTAAAGAACTTCAACAATGTAAAGAATAAGGGTGGGGAAATGATGCAAAAACAATATTTCAGCACTTTTTTTCTTAGTATTTTCTTGCAATTTTTGGTAACTATAGTACTTAAATAGTAAAGGATTGGTGAAATAAAAGACTATCAGTAGCCTGTGTATCTCGCAAGATAACTGAACCATACCATGAACATACTTGGAAGTGTTCAAGACCATGTTGGATGGAGCTTTGAGTGACCTGGTCTGGTGAAAGGTGTCTGTGTCCATGGCAGGGGTTTGGAATGATCATCCTTAAGGTCCCTTCCAACCCAAATCATTCTACGATTCTATAATTCTATGATATAGCAGATTCTCTCTTTACTGGAGGAAACTTACAGCTGCTTGGCAGACTCAGCATAACAGTTGCAAAATAAATAAGAACATCAGTCAACAAAGGCAGTTTTGTATGGAAACTGGACATCAGTAACATCAGCAGAAATTGCTGGCAACCTCAACTGGATGAATTATGAAAGGCCTCTCAAATAACACACTGAAATGCACAGGAATCCAGGACATTTTCCTACAGAAAAGTGAGATCTTCAAATAGTTGAAGATACTGAATCTAGGTTCTGACAAATGGCTCTCATATTACCTAAAGCGCTTTTTAAAAAAAAGATAAAAATTCAGACCTTGTATTCAAATGTATGCACAGAAACTAAGAGAATAACCATGACAAGACAGGAGCAAAATTTCGACATATTTTAGTAAAGATAGGAAAGCCCATGAATTACCTTAAGGAACATCTCTAGTTCAATATGCCATTTGTTTTTAACAAGAAGATGATACCTACATCATGACATAAATATGGAACATTATTTTTGTGATTTCACTTTCCATTGTTAGGGGTTTAATCATTTAAAATAAATCTCCAGTGTTTTCCTTGTATTCCTCTATTATCACATCTTTTAATTTTCTTTTTTTAGTTGAAGATATGTCTCAGAGTTACAAACATAGGATTTGACAGTACCTTCTAATCTCATCTACAAATCATATAGTCTCTCAAATATACCTTCTTTAGTCTGATGAATGGGAGTAATATATATTTCTGCAACAGCAGGCTTCAGATACTGAATAAGATTTCTGGAGTTCCCAATCAGTTCGGTTGTCATTAATATTTTTTCTGTGAAAGTTTCTTCATTTAGTGAAAACACTTTCTCATTCTTCAAGTGCTAGAAAACACTACATATGCAATTTCATTTTAAGATGCTATAGAATATTTTATCCTGTACAGAAAAAAAACAACAAACAAACCAAAAAAACCCCACTCAAAATCTGTTTAATATTTATTAAGTCATATTTTTAAATGCCAACAATGTTATATGCAGTCTGCCATGTTTCCATTTTTTAGTATAAAAACATTATGGTCTTGCCATATTGCTTCAGAAACATTTTTATATTTAAAAAGAACACATTTCCAAAAAGTTCCCTTGAAACAAAATTGAAATAATAAATTTTTTCTTCTACTCCCTTGTTAATCTCTCATTTTTCAGCATCAAACCTATTCATTTAGTCATTAAAAATACCATGGATGAAATTCAATTCGCCTAACTTTAGACATCTATATTGCCTGGTAAAAAACATGGAGCAGATTCTCCTGGAAGTTATGCTTAGGCACATCAAAAGCAAAGAGGTGATCGGTAATAACCAACATGGCTTTACCAGGAGCAAGTCATGCTTGACAAATTTGTTGGCCTTCTATGAGACATTGGAACAGGTTGTCCAGGGACATGGTAGCTGCCCCAACCCTGGTGGTGTTCAAGACCAGGCTGGATGAGGCCTTGAGCATCCTGGTCTAGTGAGGGCAGGGGGGATTGGGACTAGATGATCTATAAGGTCCATTCCAACCCTTAAATTCTATGATTCTATGATTCTACGAAGATCTCCATGTGAAGTACTTAGTTCAATTACATTAAACAAAGATAAAGTATCCTATTTACAACCACGACATTGTTTGGATTTGAAGGGACCTTTAAAGAAGGTTAAAGAAACACCTTCTGCTAGATCAGGTTGCTAAAAGCCCCATCCAACCTGGCCTTGTACAATTCCAAAGATGAGGAAGTTGTGGCTGGCCAATTTCTGTGGGCAACCTGCTCCATTGTTTCACCACCTTCATTATGAAAAATTTCTTTCATATGTCCAATCTAAACCTACCCTTTTTCAGTTTAAAACCATTGCCTCTTGTCCTGTCACTACTGGCCCTGGTAAAAAGTGTCACTTCTTTCTTTTAAGTGCACTTAAGGTACTAAACAAAAACAATTAGGTCTTCCTGGAGCCTTCTCTTCTCTAGGCTGAACAACCTCAACTGTCTAAGCCTTTCCTTATAGGAGTGATATTCCATCTCTATGACCATTGTCATGGCCCTCCTCTGGACCCACTCTGACAGCTTCATGTCAGCTAGTGGCACCAGACCTGAATGCAGTTCTCCAGGTGGAGTATCATGACAGTGATGTAGATGGGAAGAATCACCTCCGTAGACAGGCTGGCCATATTTCTTTGTATGCTGCCCAGGATATGGTTGTCTTTCTGGGTTGCAAGAGCACATTCCCAGGACAAGCCCAATTTTTCATTCACTTGTACTCCCAAGTCCTTCTCTTCAGGACAGCTCTCTAGCCATTCATCCCACAGTCTATACTGATATGGGGATTGTCCCAACCCAAGTGCTTCACAAGGTTCTCATGGGCCCACATCTTAAGCCTGCCAAGTTCACTCTGGATAGCATCACTTCCCTCAAATGTATCAAGTCTACTGCTGAGCTTGGTGTCATCCACAGACTTGTGGTGGGTGCACTCAATCCCACCCTCTATGTCATTAACAAAGGTATTGAACAGTACTGATCCCAGTTCAGACCCTGAGTGATACCCCTTGTTCCTGGTTTCCACTTGGATATTGTGTTATTGACTATAACTCTCTGGATGTAGTCATCCAGCCAATTCCTTTTCCATCTAGCAGTCTATCCATCAAAACCTTACCTCTGTAATTTACAAAAATGTTGTATGGGACCATGTCAATGTCCTGACAGAAGTCACAGTAGATGACATCACTTGCTCTGCCCTTATCCACCAACACAGTCACTCCATTGCATTAGGCCACTAGATTAGTGAGGAATTACTTGGCCTTGGTGAAGCCATGTTTATTGTCTCTAATTACCTCCCTGTCTTGACCATGCCTTGAAACAGCTTCCATGAGTCATGGGTCCATGATCTTACCAAGCATAGAGGTGAGTTTGACCATTTGGTAGTTTTCAGGTTCCTCATTTTTATAATTTTATAAATGGATGTGATGCTTCCCTTTTTCCAGTCACTGGGAGCTTCTACCTGACTGCCATGACTTATCAAATATGATGGGAAATAACATAGAAATTACATCTGCCAATTTAGAGTGTAGTCCATCTAACTTAGTTTAGATGTCTGCCATAGGGCATTAGTAATCTATGAAGATATTACAACATAAACATGCAAATTACCTGTTCTGTACTTCCCTGGTCCTTTCCACTGTCTTTTATGATCAAAAGGTATCAAGTTTTATTGTTTCATTATTTCTTCCCTCTTATTGGCATTCAAATTTCAGGAACTAATTGAACAGCCCAGCGACCACCCCACTGCAGAAACAAGAACATTTTTACAAGAGTAAGTTTTCTTGAGGAATACAATCCTAGGAAAAAAACTCACAGGGAGTCAGTAGATGGGCATTTAGCAAGATTGAGGATCAGCCCTTTGCGAAGAGCAGAGGCAGCAGTTCTACAGTTGACTGATGACTGCCTGGCCAGCAGAGACTCTTCTGCTGTCTCATCAGGGCCAGTGAGCAAATTCATGCTAAGCCTAGTAACATGACTTTGCTATCAGCTATGTATACAAGACAATAAATAATTGTTTTGAACATTTAAGCTGTATATACTGCTTGCAGGATCTCTGTGAATGGTAAAAGATGCCTGAACATAAGTGACCCAATTAAGGAGGTTGCAGTTCCCCATTTTACACTGGGGAACAGTTTCTGTACACAGGATATACCCCTCCTGAGATTTTCATTTACTTGCACACTTTGATACACACTGCAAATAAACTCAGTATATGGTAGATTATTGCTCTGACCATGGCCACATCAAGAGTCTATTTGCTGCAAGAAGAAATAAAATAGACATTTCTGGAACTCTGAAAACTAGATAAAGCCAATCCCAGGAAATGCACGTTCGTATCCTTGCACCAGCACTATTGTTTCTCCCTGGTAGATTCTACAAAGTTGACATTCATTTCTGAGGTAATTAGTGTGACTTCTGGAAGTTGCAATTATGTCTCACAATCCTGATGATATTTTGCCAAACTGTGTGCAATGTTACTATAATTAGTTCTTTACATGGTGAAGATATTCATTTTTTCATGCCTTCTTCCTATTTTGTTCATTTTCTCTTAAATCTATTCAACATTTCAGCAATTTCTACTGTCTTACTAATGAGTTCAGATCTATAACTTTCCCCCCAGGAAGATTCTAACTGTGAAACAGATCTCTCAGGTAACAGACATTTAAATACCCTTTTGTTCTGCAAGTCTCTATAAAATAAGACTTAAAATGCTTGGTCTTCCATGTATATAATATTTTGGTAATTGTAGTCACTGTAAAATCGACTAGTTACAAGACATATTGCTGAAATAGTGCTAAAGGACCAGTAATAAACTTAAACCACTTTGTACTACGAAACCAATGCCCTTTCCAGTAGTTCTGAAGTACTTCAGGCATGTGTATGTACATGTTTATACATATATTCCATTGCATATACCTAAGTAAAAGATTTTTTTGAGCTTTAAGAACTTTAAGTACTGCAGCTTTGGTATCTTAAACATTTTACCAGGAGCCTTAATCAATGTTGCGTGTTTTATCATCTACTAAATAGCCACAGGCACTGATCAATACAACAGCAGACCTTCTTGTCATTATTCTCAATCTGTTCTCGGTCGGTGTACTGTTACCTTCAACTGAGAATTTTTAACCTATATTTAAGATATCCTTTTCTAATTCTTTGACACTGTACTTTTCCCACTTGTTCCCTAACCCAGGTGCTAACCTTTTATTTCTGGTGACTTCTCTTTAGGCCTCAAAATAAAATTCAGGATTGTCAAGGTTTTGTTCATTTTCTTTTAACAAATCCACTTTCAACACTGCAGTAATTGCACATTCTTAGCACAATAGCAGTAAAATACAAAGGGTCTGCTGGCATCCATTTGAATTAGCTTTTCTAGTAATTATTAGAATTCCATGTATTAGAGAGGTGGGAATTCTTAACCTTAAAAAGGTAAGAAAACCATAAACTTTAAAGTCATGTCTTAAAAAATACAAGTTCAGGCATCTATTCTAGCTCTTAAGTGTTTTCTATCAATAACAAATTCCCCTGAACCCAGAAACAACAATAATATTGAAATAGCCATCAGATTTTCTAGACTTTGTGAATGGCATTTGTTTAACATAAGCTATGTTAAACAAGACGTCAAAACTAAGAGGTCAAGGGTCTGTTTAGAGACAATAGGGAGAGATCAACCTGCAGAGGAGAGGGCTTCCCTTACTAAGTTGAATATTCAAAAGACAGGATAAACTACTATAGAATGCCAGTTTGTCAGAATATCAGATTTCTTATCCAACCTTACAAGATCTGCTCAGCAGACTGTAGTCTGTCTTATTTGCAGTCTTTGGTATTAGCAACGACTGTTTAGATTTGTCTCACATAACTTTAGCTATTAAGAATAATTAATTAGTGTGATCACAGTATGGATTTCTGAGTGGAATCGATCATCCTTTGACAATGCCTCTCTCATTTCCTTTCCAGTGATTACAGAATGAGATAGCCAGAATAATTTATAAGCTTCATATCTGGATGGTTAAAATTAGGGTGACTTCAAATCCTGGGCAACTGTAAGAGCTCTTCTTATAGACTAAACTTTTCATGGCTTAAAGCGAATGAGTAACAGATCTTTCATGTTAGTAATACACAGAATCTGCTTTCCTGACCGTCCAAATAATGAATGCGAAATCTAGTCACCACAGGATCACAGAGTAATAAACCAGTTTGGCTTGGAGGAGGCCTATAGAGGTAATCCAGTTCAAACATCCCCACAATGAGCAGGTACAACTTTAACTAAATCATAGCCAAGCTGACCTTGAACATTTCCAGGGATGGGAAATCCACCATCTCTCTGGGCAACCTGCTGCAGTTTCCACCAACCTCATTGTAAAAAAATTCTTCCTTATATCACATAATAATGTATTTATCCCCACAATGAGCAGGTACAACTTTAACTAAATCATAGCCAAGCTGACCTTGAACATTTCCAGGGATGGGAAATCCACCATCTCTCTGGGCAACCTGCTGCAGTTTCCACCAACCTCATTGTAAAAAAATTCTTCCTTATATCACATAATGAAATAATGTATTTAAATTTCTGATGTTTCTACAAATTGAATCCTATCCTTTGTCATAAAGTGCATTTAGTATTAATATAAAACTGTTTTGCCCACAGTGGCATTTCATACCCAGATCTTGATAAAGAAGCTAAGTGACATGAGAATAATCACAAAATCATAGAATGGTTAGGATTGGAAGGGACCTTAAGGATCACATAGTTTGGACCCCCTGCCATGGGCAGGGACACATCCCACTGGACCAGGTTTCTCAAAGGCCCATTCAACCTGGCTTTGAACACTTCCAAGGTTTAATAATTTGTTGGGGATAAGTGCAGCCAAATATCATCCATGCAAAATGTAATTAAAACCACCTGATTTTTAAAGGTTAATTAAAAGTATAATTGATTGCAACAAACAAATACTTACAATTTCCTTCTAAAATGAACAATGATTTACTAGAACAGGAGAGCTACTTAGGCATTTCTGCTGATAAAACAAATCCTAATGTAGGAATAGATACAAGCAATTAATCTGTCATGATTTAACTAGCCTGAAAGTGATTAATTTTGAGTAATTGTGTTCATCTAGTAGGCTTTTACTTAATTATCCTAGAAAGCAAAACAAAGAAAAGTTTACACAGATGTGTGCATCTGTACTGTGCTCCACTAGAATCAACTGTGACAGAAAGCTGAAGTATCAACATTTCACATTAAGGGCAGAAAGAGATGGATCTTTCTGCCAGATCAGCATCAGAGACAATAATCCTGTGGGACAGGAACTCTCATTTCCCAGTAAAATTGAACAATGCCTAGTGTATTGATGCCCTGGGACTTTTTGTTGTTTTGTTTTCAATTATACTGTAATTATTAAAAAAAAAAAAAAAAAAAAAAAAATTCATTCACATGGGATTCTGAGGCTTAAAATATTCTAGAAACAAAGAGCCCCAGCAGCTGATGGCAGTTCTTCCATTTATCTCCAGTAATGGGGCTGGAGATGTTTCTGTAAGTATAGAAACCATCTCTGAAAATTGTTCACAGCAATATGTACAAGCATTCTCCTAATTTCTTAAGGTTCATCTAATGTGTAATATAGGACTCGTGTGTAACACCAGCAAACAGGCACCACTGCTTGTAAGAAGCAGGCTCAGAGGAAGGAAAGCAAAGACATTCTGGAGGTGCTACAGAGCACACAACAGCAGAACCTGTTTAATGACCCAAACCAACCCGTACAGGATATGCACTTGTAATCATTTGCACCTCAGGATCGCTGGTGACATACTTCCACACTAGGCATGTAGTTGATTCTGAAAGTGGAAAAAATTAAGGTTTTTTCAAGGGAGTTCTGGAAAGATATACAGAGAATGTGTGCACATAGAGTATGTCTATATCATGCACAAATTCCCCAGCTAGCTCCAAAACTAGAATTATTGGATTCTCCTAAACACTGCCAAAGCTAATTAACTGCTACTGAAAAGAGGAGGCAATTAGCCTGGGAGCAACCCTTCACTGACACAGCCTTATCTTTTCAGGTATTGAAACTTCCAAACCATGTTATTATTATCGTGATAATAGCACCACATAACAAGCTAATGTGTCTTTTATAGCATGGAATTGACTAGAACATGCCAGGACTGCTCAGCAGCTGTACTGGGCCTGCAGTGTTTCCATTCATTAAACAAATGTAGGGTGCAGTAAGATGAGAGCAATGCCATGTCTTAGAAGTGTGGTACTAAGAAGATGAACAGAGGAGAGAACCAGGGCCACTCCAGGCCTCAGGTCTTGTCTCATTTCCTGAAACAAGCAGTGCTACATGACTGTGGAGGTACAGGAAAGGCCTATGATGGTAAAGTCAGTAAAGTGACGGACATAGAAGGTAAATGAGGGAGGATGACATAGAGGAAAAGGTAGAGCCATGAGGTCCATCTAAACAAGTCTGGGTACCTCAGTTTTGAAATAGAAATATCCTCCACTTTACTTATGTGGACTTCCAAGGTGTTATTTGTGTAAGAAAACACTGTTTACCTTGTGTCTCTGTCCATCCAATCGTACATACCCTTGATTTTCACAGTATAAGACAATGACATAGGGAAGATCTTATCAATGTCTAAAAAAAAAAAAACAGATGCAAAGGAGTCAAGAAGACAGAATCTTCTCAGTGGTCCTCAGTGACAGGACAAGTGTCAAAGGTATAAACCAAATTATGGAAAATTCCACTTTAAAATGAGGAGATTTTCACTGTGATGGTGGTCAAACACTGCAAGAGGTTGCCCAGTGCAATAGCAGACTCTCCATCCTTGGAGATACTTAAGCCCCAGCTGGACACAGTCCTGGTTAACCTACTCTAGCTGACCCTACTCTGAACAGAGGTTAGAGACTGTCCCCAGAGGTGCCATTCAACCTCACTTGCACTGTGACTCCACAGTGGTTCAAACACTTACACCGTCCACTCAGTACAGCAAACATTACTGGTTGTCATTCCTAGACTAGGCATGCCTTACTTATTTGATGACATAACTAGATTACATATCAGGGGATTCTTGAATACTTTATCAGAATCCATCTTAGATGGAATTTCCTGCAAAATTTTATTCATAGTTCAAATCAGGCTAAAGGTTAAGAAAAAAAAAACACAACGATTTCATGAAATACTTGCTAATAAAACCAGTATTTGAGTGCAATCTTTTAAGGATGCAGAGAAATATATTAATTAGGCAATGCAGTTGATTTGGAATAGTAGGAATAAAATGTCAACAGGGAATAACAGTAATTTGATTTATATGTTTGATTTTGGGTTTCAACTGAAATACAAAATGTAAGAACCTAGAAGGATATAATATGGGATAAAAGAACATATGTAATTACGTCCTGAGCTCCACTGATCAGCATATGCTGTTGTACTAAAGTGCATAGTTGATATTCACTCCTACCTTGTTTCAAAGAGAGCAATCTGGCCTCAGAGAAAACACCAGAAGAACTAGTTTCTTACCACATGCCTTGGGAAACATGTTCAGCTCAGGAACAGATATGATTTTACATGATAAATATAGATTTTATAAAAGGACTAAAGGTTAAATAATAAACACAAGGATGTTTTCTTTTGGTCCAATTGTAAGGATTTCTAGGCAAGTGTTTTCACTGATCTCAGTGGCACTTTCTTCTAGAAGTTGGATCCATGAAAGTATTGTGAGAAGCAATGTTCGAAGCAGACTTCTCAGAACTGTTTATGGCATCAGAATATACAGTCTCTTATAAGGTATCTGTACAATGGATGTGCATGTAAACTAGGTAAAACAAAATCTTAAATCCTTCCTAGAGTCTGCTGACACAGACCTCTTCAGTTCACTTAGGATTTACTGTGTTTATATCTATCCTAGATCCAAGGCATAAAGTTACTTCTTTTCCAGATATTTCATCTCCTTCCATTAAGCTGATACAGCTAAAGGTCTGCTCTCAATCTCGAGTCTCTTCCTAGTTTTGTAAATCAACAGTTGGAGCCTACACCAACGGCTTGGGTTTTTGGGCTCACAGACCAGAAAGCCAACTTCAGCCTGGGCTGCAGCAAAAGAAAAGAGGACTCACAGTTCATTGCTTCTAGCACATGGACAGCATTCGGATATAACTCTTAACCTCTTCAAGGTAGAAGATATCTGCTTTCACATAAACTGTGTGTACTAATGATCCTGTTAGCTAAAGTTTCATTGAAAGGATAGTGGTCACTCAGATAGTTTAAGTTACTACTCAGATGGTATCTGACCTGAAAATTTTGAATTTGGATTCAACATAATAAAGTTTACATTGTGCCTCACAACGCAGCTAGATTCTAAATATAATACTTTTGCAGAAGCAAAGAAAAGAGAAAGTTTTGAGAATTACTTCTAAACTTTGCAAAATTAGTTTCATTGCAGTAAATTAGTGACCCATTTTCTAATGTCCTGTTAGTGTCTAAGGATATACAGATATACTTATGAGAAAAGAAATAGAGAACACTGTGACCAGGACTAATTTTAGTTTGGAAATAGAGATGAAAGCTGATTTACTATGGACAACACCATGATTTAATCCCAGCCAGCAACTAAGCACCACTCAGCCTCTCTCTCACTCACCTTGCAGTGGGATGGATGAGAGAATTGGAAGAGTATAAATGTGAAAATTCATAATTTGAGATAAAGACAGTATAATAGATAAATCAAAAGCTGTGCATGCAAGCAAAACAAAACAAGGAAGACAACCACATCTTCCCATGGACCTGCAGGTGTTCAGTCATCTCCAGAATCACAGAGCTCCATCACTCATAACAGTGACTTATGAAGACAAATGCCATCACTCCAAACATCTCCCATTCCTTCTTCTTCCCTCAGATTTATATGTTGAGCATGACACTACATGATATGGAATATCCCTTTGGTCAATTGGGGTCAACTGTCCCAGCTGTGTCCCCTCCCAACTTCCTGTGCACTGCCAGCCTACTCACTGGTGGGGTGAGGAGCAGAAAAGGCCTTGACTCTGTGTAAGCACTGCTCAGCAATAATACATCCCTGTGCTATCAACATTTTCCAGCACAATTGCAAAGCATAGCACCATAAAAGCTACTGTGAAGAAAATTAACTTTATCCCAGATAAAAACCAGCACAGACAGAGGTCCTGGGTGCACCAATATAATGTTGAAAAGAGGCAAAACAAACTTATTATCTGCAATATAAGTACAGGTAAAGTGAGAAAAGAGGAAGCATTAACAACAGCATGGACAGCAGGTAAAGCAAAATGGTCATTCCCTTCTGTCTGCAGTTATCAATCTGCATCTGCAGCACTCTGTCCAGTTTGGAGCCATTCCAATACAAAGCAGACAAACAGGAGATTGCCCCATGGAGGGACTCGAGGTTGGTCAGTGTTCTGGAGCACAGGAGTTAAAAGAAGACTCTAAGGTAGTTTGGTTTGTTTAGCTGCAAGAAAATAAGTCAAAAATCTTACTGCTGTCTTCAAATACATATAGGATAGTTATGGAGAACATAAAGTCAAATTCCATTTGGAGAGATAGCAATCATAAAATAAATTCCTGCTAAACAGTAAGAAAAATACTTACAGTCAAATACTATAGCAGGCTGCCCAGAGAGATGGCAGAACCTTCATTCTTGGAGATGTTGAAAAGGCATCAACCCAAGCAACCTGACCAAACACTGAAGTTCCCCTGCTTTGAGTCAATGGTTGGACCAGGTGATATCAGGAGTACCTTCCATCCAAAATGATTATTTGGTGCTGTTACTCTTCTTTTTACTGAGGAATAGGTCCTCTCGATATGTCTCAGTATTCTTGGGACTACAACTCCACTCCTGCCCTTGCGTCTTTCTCTGTGCATACATGAAGACCTGCATCCACCTTTTTTGCTATCAGCATTCAGAAATATTTGACTCAGCTAACAAAAAGCAATATTTGTTGAGAAATGCATCCCTTATTTCAGTGTGACCCAGTGTAATGAGTGCACAGGAAACAATAATCCACAAACAATTAGATTGGTCATTTATCTCTTTCTAATGTATGTTAGTAATCAATAAAAATTACCAGCTAAGCCATTACTTCCAATAACAATGTGCCCACTTTAATTACAAAGAAACTAATAGTGAATCGGCTTCATTTAAGGCTGACAAATTAGTATAGGCATTCATTGTATATTTTTATTCCCATACATTTTATCACAATGAAGAGTTGTCAAAGGCGATAAGCAGACACTGTGTAACTGGAGACATTGAATGATTCAGCAACCATTGTCCATAAAAGCTTATTATGGGCTATAACACATTTTATGAAACCTACAGAGACAAAATATTCTCTTAGAAAAAATGCAGCAGATATAGGGCCTGAAATTGAAATCATTACTGTAATTTCCAAATTGTAGACAGTAGGACAGTATTAAGTATTCTGTTGAAAATAAAATACTCTTCTTGGATCTGTCTGTAAGCCAGCAATTTTCAAGATCAGTAACTGTCGCTGTTGAACCAAGAGAGATTTCATATGTGGCCACCGAATAAAAATGAGTTGTGATTATTCAGTTTTTCTGAATTAAACTGATCTCACTCTTGCCAGTTTGAATATGCTGCTATGATATCTTTAAAAAACCCAAAATACAAGAGCTTGTCATAGAAATTATATGCTTCCATACATCAGGATACATTACATACCAAAAGATATTGTCCCAGCATCATTAAATTATTTATTATTGCTTTCCAATTATTGCTTTGCATTTGGAAATTACTTTTGAAATAGCTATGTTTTGATCAGAATGGATTAAGAATTCTCCTGCACCTTCAGAACATCCCATTTTAAAAAAAATATTTTAAACACAGCTGTTGAGAATATCCCATGCCATGAATTAGCAAAGAAATTAAAAAAACAACCAAAACAAAACTTCTAGGAAATAGTCACATTTGCAAGAGAGTGCAAAAACCGTACATGAATTCTGAATATAGACTTTCTTTTGGTGGTCATGTATGAGGAGAGTGTGTCTCTCTTTCAACGTGGAATTCCCCTAAAGACTGGTGAGAAACAAAATGTTTATGACACAGGCTGAAATTCAATAACATAGAGCTTAAAAATATTATCCAGCCTGCAGTCTTTATATGGCTATCTAACAGAGGGATTGACCTTATAAAAAAACTCCTTTGAGTACCGAGAACAATTATTTGCTTACAAGTTGTTTTTAGTCAATATTTAATAAGGGAGTCAACTAAATAGGAATATGGGTTTTTTGTGATACAAACTCCCTACCTTACTTACTTTTTATCCTGATTTCCACTTTTCACAAAAATTATGTGATAGTGTCACAACCCACCATTAAGGGGGAGGAAGCACCTAAGATTCATAAATGCTCATGATCAAAAGGAATGACAAAAGTCAGAGGGTTTGCAGATAATCAGAAAGCTTTATTAGTAAATTACACACCTAGCATGTAACTTGGTATACTAGGCCCTGACCTACTATATAAGTACAGACCAGTGGGTTCTGGATTAAGGGATAGGGTAAAGGGGAAAAGAGAAATTAAAAAGGGAGAGATGCATTAAAGAAAGAAAGAAGAAAGAAAAGGAAAAGGAAAAGAGAGAGAAAAAGAGAAAAAGAAAAAAGAGATCACCAGTCCTGGTTCCAGCAATGATCCAGCTGATGGGATGTCAATCATGATTTCAGCATTGATCCAGTTGATAAGCATCAATCCCAGTGACTAGGTATCCAGGGGGGTCTGCCACCACCATGGGCTTGGTGGGGTACCTTTTTATGGACAGTTTCCTCTGCCTCCAAGATAAAAGTTTGAGACACACACATTAGCCCCTTATCTGGGAATTGAGAACTCACAAAGTTCTGCAAAGAGTAGGTTTTAATCATAGTAATTTCCTATCCTGTTTCAATAACAAAATACTATTCCACTTGGGTTGTTATTCAGTCAAGAAAATAAGTTTCCAAGGCTGCTCATTAAAAAACAGATGCTTGTTAGACAACAGTAGTTCCTAGGAATTCACAGTGTTTCTGATAAGCTCAAGAAGAGCTTAGTCTAAGTGCAGTTTGTTAAGGCTGAAGCCTAATGAGCATTTCTCAGATCATAGTGCAGCTTGGTGTGAGGGGTGATGCATCACCACAATCCACCTCACAACTAAACTCAACTTCTCTGGGCCTCCACAGATAGCAGGACTCAGCATGGCACCTGGTAGACTGGAGGTTAAAAGTATGAGTAATGAAAGCAGAGACTTTGTATGACTGATGTCAATAATTACTCTTGCCAGACTAATTGGCCAAACTTGTGAATTTCTCAGATTCCTCAGCTCACATCCAGGACTGATTTTTGCAACAAAGGAGCCTTGACCCTGGGAAGCATTTAGTCTGTGTTTGAACTGAAGCTGAAGGAAACCTTAATTATACATTCTGATTAAAAGTGACTATGAAAGGCCTTTTCCTTGATCTAACCAAATACAGCAGTCATCAGCATGTCATCTTTTGATATGGAAAGGAAGGTAGCTTTGTGCAGAAGGTCAATTAGAATTGAATACTTGTACATTATTCCAAGCAAGCTCAGCTAAGAAAGTTACCAGTTGGGAAAGTTCATAACTTTGGAAAACAGCTCACAGCAATTCTGTTTCTAATTTGTCTTAGAAACAGAAATACTGAAACAATACATAACATATCAGTCTAAAAAAAAAAAAAAAATTAAATAGCGGGCAGAAAAATTTCCCATGGATCAGTGCTGTTTGCCTCAATGTATAATTGACTTTCACTTGTAAGGCATCTTTGCAAAAGTAAGGTTTGAATAACAGGCTTGACTTTTCTATAGAAAAGTTCCAAATTACTAATATTTTGCTCACAGATATAATATTTGTTTACCAGAGTTATGTAAGAAGTAGTCTTTCAGGTGTTAAAATAAGGCTGAAACAAAGTTAGAAAATTTACTCCAAAAGAAGCAAGAAGTATTCAGCCTTCTGAAATATTTATAATGGCAGTAATGGTGAACAAAGTACATTTGTTTGCTCCCCATGCCACATATCATCCATTAGTGTGGACCTGTGCTACTCCATAAAATCTTTAGCATACCAGGGAACCCATATAAATATACAGGACTGACAGGTAAATAAACATCATCCAACCTTAAATGTATTTCTTAGTCTACTTTCTACAGGTTCATGCCATTTGTATTGATTTTTTTTCCAGACAAAGTAATAACCACAGCATAATATCACTCTCCGGTATACTACCTTTTTTCATTTACAGGAATCAAATATTTTTCCCAGTGACTTAAATATTTACACAAACAAAATTAACCCATTTTGACAGATGGTTAGTAATGCAGAACTCTGGATACATAGGGCTGGCAATGTCCATAGAAATCTGCAAACTAGCTCAGTCAATAGAATTTAAACTCATGCTTAAATCTTGGGAAAACCAGGAGTGGTTTATAAGATAACGTTTAGTTTTTCTTACGAGAAAGATAAATATTTTAAAAATTGCAGAACTGAGTAGACCATTCTGCTAGCTACTTCCTATCTCCAAAAAGTAGCCAAACATGGCCTCCTGAAGGATCACAATTGATATCTCAACCTGTGCCAACTGCTTTTTTTTTAGCTTTAAAATAAGTAGTTTTAAAAAAAGTTTAGAAGAATATAAAAATTTTACAATAATTTAAATTACATTTGAAATGGACAGAAATGGTCCATTTAACTTTAGAGTCAATTAAAATAGTTTAAACATTTATGTCCATATAAGGCACAAAGTAGTTTCATATTATATCCATCATTAAAATATGGCTGTTCATGAGCCTGTGCACAACAACTGCTACTGCAGCCAAATTATTTATTTAGTTGCTTAAGTATCTTTTCCTGCATATTCCTTTTTTCCAATGGACAAGCAATTCTATATGTAATATGCATATATAGCAGATCTGTAGTTCCTTCCTTTTACTAAAACCACTAAAGCAACTGATCTGTCTAGCACAAGACTGTAAGGAAATCTTCTGTGATCTGCGGTAGCAAGATGTTAGATATCAACATGGCTCAAAGGTCAGAAATCATGGAGCAAGTATATTGATTTCCTGTCATCTTTCAGGCATACCCTTACAGCAGACAAGCAAAGACCAGATAGCAGGTCTGAATTCCCCAATTTTTCAGGGTTTTAGACTTTAATAGCAAATAGAACTGTTAATCACTTACAACTTCAACCATTTAATGCTAGATTTTCAGAGGGAAAAAGAGTTACGTATTTAATTCCTGATCCTCTCAGATACCCAAATAGTTTCAAATGTTTATAGAATTTATCTTGTAAAACAAGGCACAGAAGAAAATGCCATGCTATTAATGAATCAAAAAAAAGCCATTGCCAACAAAGGATATACATTTATCCTGCAAAACAGGCATCGCCTTACAGGTATTTGTCTCTCCTTCCCTTCAACCACTTTACAGTCAAAATAAGTAACAGAGACAGAGCTTCAGGGTGTTGGTTTGTTTCGGTTTTTTTAAAGAACATCAGATTCAACACTATCTCGTTAATGTGGAAAATGCCCTGAAGAGCTCAAATCCCAGTAAAAGTGACCTGGAAGCAGACCCACCCATGCTTTTGCACTGCTGCTGCTAAGCAACAAGAGCAAAAAAACTCAACACAAGTCAATTCTCATTTAAGGAACTGATGCTAATTTCATTCTTGCTTTGGAAAGAGAAAGGAAATTAATGCGAAGTGAACAAAACCCAAAATGCTCTGGATGTTTTTACTACCTTTCTGATAAGAAAATAGGTTTTTTATTAACAACTTGTCTGAAGGAAAGGGAATAAAGATGTGCTGCTCTCATAGCCACATGAAACAGAAGTTCACATGATGATTAGTACAATGAAGTCTAAATCAATGATGAAACTGAAATATTCTTATATCCAGTGAACTAAGCCTTTATGTACAAACCTTGGTTGCCTCTTGAGATGAGATGATCCGTTCTCTGAAAAAATGCAAGTGTGAAATTCCACCAAAGACTTTGATGACTCTTTCAAGAAAATCTAAGCTGATGTAGAAGTTTAAATGCAAAGAAAAAGAGAAAGCAAATGCCCAATTTAAAGTATAAGACAGCAATCATCATATGGCTCTAAGGTTGTTTTTACCCATACCCAATTTATAATATAGGAAAAATACCTTTTGTTTTCTGAGTTTCAGTCACAAAGTCAGTCAGTGCAAATGTTCCTGCCCTTGAGTAATGACTACTTTGGCTTATAACTTTTCTGCCCTATGTGTTTTTGAAAGCAATTGCCATAGATTCGATATTTGGAATTCTAATATCTGCTTGATTCCTGTCATAAATTTATCACCTATAAAACAAATGCATACAGTATTCTGCCTTGGTATGCAAAGGCTGTGAAAGCTTTAGGCTGTTAGGCTGCCGAAAAACATACGCAACAAAATGCTACATGCCTTGAAGATAAATGCTTGTTTCACCTCATGGTAAGTACACCTGCAGAGCAGACAGCAAAATTACAAACACCTGGCAACTGCCTGGATATCAAAAACTAATGGATACCCTGTGGTTGCTGATAAACTCAAAGATGGATTGGACTCTCTCTGGCAGCTTCTACAAGAATAGTGAGAAAGAAATTCTTCTGAGGTGCACTATTTCAAAATATTTTGGTATGTAATTAATTTTAGACAGGATAATTGTAGTAGTAAGGTCAGTGTGCTGAGAGTATAACTTGCATTTCAGGTCCCTGTCTGGACAAGAATAGATAAACCATTATATGAAAGTAATCTGGTCTTGGAGAATACATGCTCTGAAGAAATTTGCTTTCAAAACCAGAGGCAAAACCAGAGGTATGCTATACCAGACCCCTTTGCTACTGATAGGACCAAGTCAAATTCATTTCTTGCCTGGATTTCAGCTTCAGGGAGAACTAAGAGAGTTGTGTAGCCAACATATTGCATTTGGGATTAGAAGAAATATCTTTAAAGCAATTTGTAAGCAGCACTTTAACAGCTAATGAAGAGACTCATCTGGGCTTTACATTACTGGCCTACTGGCCTTTATATCCTATTTGGGTGATATCCAAGCAACCTAAGTAGGAAAAAGTCTTAACAGTACTGAAAAGTGAGAGGATGGTAGAGAGGGAAGAAGAGACTATTTTTTATGTTAGGATGAAACAAATCAAGAGAAAAAATGTGCATATTACCTTGTGAGTTACTGTCAGACACCAAGGAAGAACAGAGTTTTTACCAACTTGGACAAGCAAGGAATAGGCAAAATCCCTTTACTAATCTCTCAATTAGAATTCTCTTTTTCATGTAATTAATTAGACTGGCCCATATATATTTAAATTTTGATATGATTCAATGGAACTACTTGTTTTTGCAGAAGATGCAATGTATACATTTGTTCTTGGAAAATGAAGATGAGTTTCACTACTCCGGTGCCCTAAAAGCACAATCTCACATGCATGATTCAGTAAGATTTCCACATGACATTGTCAATGTACACTTGATTTTTTTTAACATGAAACATACTTTTTCCTAATATAAGAAAGCTTTAGGTGTATTTCAAGTGTACATTATAATGCTTGCAAGCTCCAAACTGTGCATTTTATTTTAATGTTCAAGGATACATTGAGGCCTTCCTAGTATGAGATGTTGCTTTTCTCAGTATAACCAATTCACTTTGTTATTTACATATATTTACATCCCATTGCCATGAGAATCTAAAAACACTTTAGAATTCCAGTATCACTGCCTTCATAAACCCTTCTGTGTGAGAAAGCAATGCCGTTGCCACACTTAACAGATGGAGGACTGAGTTTCAAATCACTGGAGATGAGATGAGTTGAATTCCTGTTAAAACCAGAGGAATACTGCCTTGATAGCTTGAAAATCTTCATGAAAAGACAATATCTGTGACAAGAAGACAATCTGTGACAAGATGCACAAAGGATTGTACACATGGTGACAGTCAACATCCAAAGTGTTAATTACCTAGCTAAAGATGCACCTGGACAACTAAAGGTTGCAATAACACTTTTCCCCAGAGTTTGTTTTTTGATTTTTGTGAAGTTAAGGGAAAAACAAAAATGAAAGGAAATAACCAACCAAAAAATGTGAGACCAGCTGGCAAGACTTTTGTTTGTCTGTAAAGAAGTAGATATCTGAAAATAATTTTAATATTTTTGGGGCCCTTCAGTATCATTCTTTTCTCAAGTCACAGTGTGGGTACTTTACAGGCAGCACATGCAGTTAATAAGATAACTGTGTTGGTCTGACAAATTCAAATGGCTAAAAGACAGAATCTCATGACATCTGAGATGAACTGAGTCTCTAAGGTTTTATTCTTATAAAATGATCTACTTTTCAATCAGTTGTGATAGCAAAGGAAAATACATGATTATCAATATAATTTAGAACCTCAGTAGAGAAAAGCCTGCTTTTATAGACTTATTTGCAATTACTCCACCAATATTTTTCACAAAATCAGTTTTATTCCCACGAACCAAACAAATCCAATGAAAATGTAAGATTTTTTTTCTCAGCGACACTGAAAAAGAAACAGAAAGTAATGTTGTGCTGTGAAGATTTTTCCTACCTTATTTTTAGTTCATCAAGGACTTAATGTACGGGATGTACAGGTGTCCTTCCTATGCTCTGAAAGGAAAAGACCATGAGTCTCAACCCTACCTCAGGCCACAGTTTAAAAGAGCTTGATGGTCTGACCCATGTAGACTTCCTATTGAGATACCTGTCGAATATACCAAGTGTAGATGAAGTAATTAGGAAAGGAACAGAAGATGAATGAGCTGACAAAGGCAGCTGCTGACCCAAGGTAAGATTCTTCTATGAGTAGGAGAAATGGCTTACAGTACTTTGAGAACTACTGTGCTTCTGAAAGGGAAAGAAGGTTCATCAAGGTTCTCAGCAGGATGGAAATCTCAGTCACAAGTTTGCCATTTTGTAAGTTCAATTCAATCACTTTGTCAGATTATAAACTGCTCAGATGTCACACTAAGGGACCCAGAGATCACCTGGTGATGAATCCATTCTCCTCTTGGATGTGCAAACTCTTT
>NW_008690794.1:19297-51973 GCF_000695815.1 Acanthisitta chloris | reverse complement strand
AGCAGGTTCCTTGAAGAGCAAGGAAGATGCAGAGGGGGATTGGATACACGTCTTTGTCCCTTTAGACCTATTTCACTTCAAATCACAGGTTCTATAAGCCAATTGCCTCACCAGGATTTCTGACCAGAAGCAAGTCATAAATGGTTAGCAAAAAAAACTTCAGTATTACTGTTGTGTAGGCAAAAAAAATATCTTTGTTTTCACCAGAGCTTGTTTTGTTTCCTGTTCCTACTAGTTTTTCCTCTTTGGAAACAATTCTCACAATGGCATACACTGAGAAATACTTCTCTAAGATTTACAAACAGTCCTGTACCATTAGTATTCACTCCCATGGACAGGCACTGTCATGAACACCAAGAACAAGAAGCGTAAACACTACAGAATTGTTTACTCTAACAAAAGTCACTTTCATTCAGAGCTGCAGTATCAACAAATATGTATAGTCTAAAAAGACCTACATCTGTTATTTGCATAATTGTTTTATATTCCTAAGAAATTGAGACTCAGAAATATATTCCTCTGTTTATTTTCAGACTACGGTGACATTTGTGATGTAAAGCAAAATGTAAAGCATTAGGCATTGCATGTGCTGGAAGAAGTTTTCCTTCAGCTCCATACTTCAAGTAGCAACACATGTACAAAATAATAGGACCATCTCATGCAAGCCCCAGAACTGTTTATTAAGAGTCATGGGAGGTATACAGTGCTTTGACAGTACCTCTTGCTGCACTTGCTTTAGCATTGTGCTTACTATTTGCATAAATACTCAAGAAAGAGAAAGGAATGTCTGTGACCTATTCCTATATTACCTTTTTTGGCTTAATATCTACATATTCTAGTGGTGTGGCTTGTATGTGTAGTTACATACTTGTTAAAACCATTTGTCTACTGCATGTTGTGTTTATTCACTCCAGTTTCCTGTACAGCGCAGCTCCAGTAACCAATTTGCTAAAATATGCTGCACATCATTCTGGGTGATTAGAAGGGTTGATTGAGTTAACAGAACCGTAAAAATTGTACTATCAAGAAAATATTTCCATTAATTCGTCATGGCAGAATGTATGTATTCCCGTTATATAGAACAACCTAAAAATTCTACCTAAAAATATTACTCTACAAGAGGATATGCTTTAAGGAGATGCTCTGGAAAGACTTAGCTTTGTTTAGAAAAAAAAGAAAAAGATACATCCTTAAGCATTCAGGTTGAAAAAAAGATCTATATATACTGGGACACAAAAATTAAAACAAGCCTCTGCAGTTGTATGTATGTGCCCTGTTTTCCTGCTTACAGTACTTGAATTATCACAGACTAGAATGTTTGAAAAGTCTATTAAATAGATTTTACAGGAAATCATTTTCATTCCCAACAATTTTCAAAAAACCATTTGTTAGTCTTGCATTCTGAAGCGGGGGTGGGAAAGGGGGACAAAAAAAAAACCAAAATAAAACCAACCCTGAAAATTCCATAGCAATCTTTTCGATCTCTGCCTGGAAGTGTTGAAATAGTTCCATTTGGAAGTATAGGTTCTCTTAATATTTTCTACATGGGTCAGCAATGTGGTCCTGCAGCAAAGCTCAACTGTTTACTAGCAACAGTGTAGCCATCAGGCCAAGGAAACAGATTATTCCTCTCTTCTTAGCAGTCATGAGACCTCATGAAACTTTGTGTCCATTCTTGGGCTCCATGATACAGGAGGGGCATGGCTAGATTAAAGAAGGACTAGCAGAGGGGCATTAAGATGGTTAGAGGACTGGAGCTTGTGGAATACAAAGACAAGCTGAGAGAACAATGTCTGATCAGTCTTAAAAATAGGAGTCAAAGTCTATATTATTGCTGTTAACAGTTTCCAGATGGGAAGGTATAGAGAAGACAGAGATGAGAAGTGTAGTGTAGAAGAATGTGAGACAATGGGCAGAGCTTGGAATATGGGAAACTCTGACTTGAAAAGGAAACAAAGCATTCACTATGAGCATAGTGAAACACTGGATTAGTTGTTCAGAAGGCTGTGAAATCTCCATTTTTGGAGACACAAAAATTGTTAGTGTACAGGGCTCTAAGCAATTTGGCCTAACTAGAATTTCTCTGAGTAGGAGGTTGGACTAGATGATGTCTGGAAGACCCTTCCAAACTTTATGATTCAGTGGTTTTAGGATTATATAGAATACCCGGTACAAACTCTTGTAATAGATTATTGCTAATATTTTTTAAAGCCATAGGGGAAAACAGTTAAACTGGCAATTTCTACCTGTAGATAAAGTTTGCAACATTATTGTTCAGGTTTCTCACTTTCTTTCAGTAGTATTTTGGATATCAAAATTCATCCACAAAACAACACAGTGGGATTAAATGCTTCTGATTCAGCAATTCTATGTTGTTTTAAAGTAAAGTTTTGGAATACCCATTGTGAGTGAGCTTTAGGTGTGTATCTGTAACACTGAGAGATGGCTTTAACTTACTGAACATGACCTGGAACCTGGGCAGTGCAGATTCCCTCTGCTCATGGAGAAATGCCAGCTCAGCCAGCCAGGTCTGTTGGCCAGCATATGGGCAAGGTCAAAGCCCTGTCTCCTTTGAAGATACTCGGGTACAGGAGCAGAGACTGAGCAGCTACTCATTATTCTCATAGTGCAGTCAGGGACTAGCTACAGGTGTAAGAAAAGCAGACCATATCATCCTCTTTGAAGAGAGAATTGCTGTTGAGGAAGGTGAACCCTCTAGCTCATCAGGAGAGGTACAGAAACATGAAATAAATTACTGTCCTAGAAATAGAGAGTACTTGTTTGGTATTTGATGGAAAGCATGGCTTTAGATAAAAAAGCTCTTGTAACTCTTATACTTGGATTTGGATCCTAGAAACCTGGATTAAATAACCTAGGTAGAATTTGATGCAGTTTCTGTAAAATTCTGTCCTGTTAAAGATACCCAAGGCTGCTCTAAATAAGCATTTCCACATATCTACCAGTAGACAGTTTTCACTTTCTAAACTAGCTTTCTGTTACAAAATATATTTTTTAGCAATGTATTTCCCACTGCATAAAGAAAGACACAGAATGTGATGGAGCTGAGGGAAGTCTACTAATTTGACTGTACCATAGGAGGGTATAATCCTGTGCTGGGGCTGGTGGGTGAAGGCTCAGGTCTGCTTTGCTTTAACATTTATTCCTGGACAAATGTTCAAACCTACCTAAGCAAAGTTTATACAGGCGAAAATTATTTTAAGAGTCCAGGAAAAAGCTGGATGAGGAGTAGCCCTTCTTTGAGTCACACACATGAAATTTTAAAAGTAGCAACTCTCCAGGTGCAAGAGGTTAGCTTTGTATGGTCTGTAATTTGGAAAAAAGTTTCAAAAGAACAGTTGCACAGGCATCCAAAACCAGGCTGGAACTGGGAATCAGTCCACACTGTAGGACTGCACGTCAGCATTTGCAGTCAGCCTGGTGTTGGTTGAACCGGCTGGTAGTGATGTATCCAAGAGTGTAAATCTGCTCCTAGCCCTTTCCATACTGTGAACTCACTAGGGAAGCCTTTCAGAATGTTTTAAAGGGGAAAAAATCATTTAAATATTAAATTATCTTGGATATTTTCATCTCTGAGTGTCTAAACTCACTTCTTGACATTACTACATGCTAGTTCTTTCATACTCTTTACAAATTCTCTCTCAAGGAAGGTGCTTTTAAGATGACATACATTATTTTGTTTGCATTCAGTTTTTATTAAGAAATTTCTCTGAATTTTTACACTTGCCAGAAACTCAGCAGTGTCATTCTATTGTTTGTTTCTAAGTCATAACACATATGATGTTTTCAGAAGTGTTTTAAAACTGGTTTGGTACACAAGCTGCCGTGCAGATAAATCAGTAGTTGCAGTGCATGGGTCATAGCACTTTTCTTGAACCATAAAAATGGGATTTTAACCAAGAGTGCTAAACATCACAAGCCATTTATTCTGTGTTCTCAGCACAGTTGAAAGAAACGTGACTATGTTACCTAATAGCCCAATGCCAAAGAACAAGATTTATTCTGGACTGTTGAGAATAGGATCATGGCTTGATTATGCTGGCTTTAAAGACCATTAAAGCATTTTTGAGGGAGAAAAAGGAGAAGGCTAGTATCATAATATGTATGGAATTTCAACATGCTAAGACTATTAATGTCAAACTATGAAAAAGAATCATTTGAATCACGTTTGCTAATGGTATTTTCATTTAAAGGCAATGTAAGCTTGATTTCTGTCTTGTCTTGTTTAAACAGAGGTCTGTATTCAGAACTTTTACTATCCTGGGCAGACAGATGCCACATGTTTATATTATTACTGAAGGGACATTGTAATGATCTCTAAATTAGATGCTTACATCTACAGAACTATGTATTTTAAGGACTGTGGTTACGTGCCTCTGGCAGTCCAGGACAGCAAGAGCTGCCTGCCTTACATTGTAGGCTGCTCATAACGTATAGCTGATGCCCTACATATCCTATATGTTCTCATAGTGCTGTCCCAAGTCAATAGTCAGGTGTATAGATAATCTGTGGGATGCTTTTCAGAATGGTCCATACTTCATGTGTTACATCAGTTTTGGAAGCACCCTGTGGCTGGTCACTGGGTAGTGTAGTTGAAGGAAGATGACTCAGGACCAAGTCAACTCTTTCCTCTGACTGGACCTTACAGAGCACAGGACAGATGCTGTCTATATAGTGTGGACACTGCTGGATCATGGACAGCTTGTTATCCACCAGGACCCCCAGGTCCTTCTCCACAGAGCTGCTTTCCAGCAGGTCAGCCCCCAGGATTATTTCTCCCCAGGTGCAGGACCATGCATTTGCCATTTTTGAATTTCAAACAGTTCTTCTCTGTCTATCTCTCTAACCTGTCGAGGTCCTTCTGAAGGTCTGCACAACCTTCTCGGGTACTGGCCTCTCCTCCAAGTTCTGTTTCACCAGCAAACTTGCTGAGGAGGCACTCTGTCCTCTCATCCAATTCAGATCCCCTGAATAAGTATTTTTAATAATCAGTATACCAGCTTAGCCTGAAAACCTGCATTTGGAACATTGTGGTTAGCATAATATCAAGAAATGGTTACAGAGATGACCTTCTTGAGAGCCTTCAGAAATGTCACCTAAGCTGAGACAAACTGTCCCTAGATGGTATGTTGCCTCTCCTCCTCCTCCTCTGGTCACCTGCCATTAAGTGTCTGTAAAGAATCCAGACTG
The DNA here is from genome assembly GCF_000695815.1 of Acanthisitta chloris. Classification (NCBI taxonomy): domain Eukaryota; kingdom Metazoa; phylum Chordata; class Aves; order Passeriformes; family Acanthisittidae; genus Acanthisitta; species Acanthisitta chloris. Next base: position 46,765 of record NW_008690794.1, on the reverse strand, counting down.
TGATTATCTGTAAGAAAGGCCGATGACTGTGTATTTCCTGTGCAAGAAAAGTACTTGCTAAAAATATTTTTTTTAGAATTATGTAGTAAAAAAGTAATCAATTAAAAAAGCCAATAAAGCAAACACACATACTTTGAAAACAACACAGTTGTAGCAAGATGTATTTTATCTTGTACCAAGAACAAAAACCACAGTAATAACACATGCAGATTACATTAAAAAAATAAAATTGGTAAGCAGCTGAAATCCAGAGGACCAAACCTGAATAAACTAGTCCTTAAAGTATTGTGGGGATGGTTTTTAATATTTTGGACCTTGTATGTTGCTTTTGGTATATTCCATAAGATTTTTTATGCATAAGTAAGCATATGTGTTTATATATATATAAAACACATTTTATCTATATTTATGCAGAGAGACACACATGTATATCTATATGTGTGTGTATATATAAAAATGTATATGTGTGTGTATATATTATGTAACTGGGGACAATCACTGTTGCACTTGTCACACTGAACTAGCTAGCCAGAATCAAGTTAACTTGGTTAATAAATACAGGAAACCACAGATTCCAGGTACTAATTTAAAGGGATTGAATGGAAGAAATTCTGCAGTGTTATTGCACTTGTCACCCTGCATAGAAAAATTTCACTGGGTCTGTGTGTCTGGAGTTGCTGTGTTCACACGTGATTATGTTATAAACATGCTCTGAAGTCAGAGAAGAGTCACTAAATGAACACAGCATTGCTGCACAACATCACAGTAAAAGGAGCTCGGGTATGGTGTGGCAAAGATGCAGGGACAAGAGAGACAGAAGCAATAGGGAGCAGCTGAGGAAGAAGGACAGTTTTCATTTCCTGAGGATGAAGGTCAGTGCGAGCCAACTTACACACTGCAACTCTCTGTCTATTCCATATCACCCTGCTCCACCCCTTTTTGCTCTGATTAATTACAGCTTTTCTCACTTTTTTTTCAATGTCCATTATAAATCTGGAACTCTAGAGATATTTAGTTTATCTATACAGTGTTTTAAATATTACTCTGTAGTTGGTTGGGGGTACTTTTGGTGGGGCTGCAGGAAGGTCTCAGAAAGAGTTCCAAAAATTCTTCACAAAATAAGCATGTGTAACTGTGAAAAAATCAAATATTGAGAAAGACACTTAGAAGTGCTAATAATGACTTTTGGGGTGCAACTGTCCTCCCCACATACAGCAGTGAGGACACCATTAATTATAAAGGAAGATTGCGACAGTGGTCTTGCTTGTAATAAACAGTATTAGTCCAAATCATCTGGTTCTCCAAAACCTTCTTCTCATCCTAGGTCTTCATTTCAGCATGTTTTAGGCAATTATGAATTACAGAAGAGATTCAACATGGTTCAATCTTTTTTCTCTCTGATTTGTGTCAGTAAGGAACTTATATTTGCATTAATCAGCCCTTTTATTCTACATATCCTCAAGTTAGGGCAAGAGAACACGTCCTAAAGTTGTACTAGGGGAGGTTTAGATCAGCTATTAGGATATATTTCTTCACCAAAAGGAGAGTCAAGCATTCAATACTAGATGAGGTTGGTCACAAACAACTATTTAATTGGGAATTTTGAAACAACCTGAGTATCAAGAAGTAGAACAGTCTGCCCATGGAAGTGGTTTAGTCACCAGGCCTGGAGGGATTTAACAGACATGTAGATGTGATGCTTAGGGAAATGATTTATTGGACTTGGCAGTGCCAGTTTAATGGTTGGACTCTTAGAGGTCTTTTCCAAATTAAATGATTGTATTATTCTATGAATCTAAGTATATCTCTGTACCACAAAGTCTTTGTTCTGGATCCATATCAGCGCAACTTCATTGCCAAAGCCTGGACTGCTCCATCTTGTAAGAAGTGAAATGAGGTCGAGAATATGGTAACATGCACATGTGCAGGCTCACATGTGTATGCATACACACACAAAACTTGAGACAGCAGCTCTCGGTTGCAGAACATTAAGCTAAATTGACTGGGTGATTAACCAATTTTTTTCTCCATGACACCTGGAAAATAATTAGTCGTCTGTGGTACTGCCGAAGAAGCATAAACACCAGATGTTTACACCTGTTGAATATCTTAGCATTGTTTTATGAATTATTTAATAAAATAAGTCAGATTACAATTTCCCTTAAAACATTCAGTTAATTGCATTTACCATTACTTTAGAAAAGTGGGGTTTTGTTTTAGTAACTGTAGGATTTCTTGGAATTAATATGCACAGATGCATTGGCTGATTTGCACCATTAAGTCTTGAAAAGACTATTAAATTTTTATATCTTCCTATATATTCTTATTATCTTTCTCAGTAAGAAAAATTTACTATTAGAGGATGAAGTATTTCTGCCAGATTATGGAAGTAACTTTGAAACAGTAGAATAAAATTATAATATATATAAATAACAATAGTAAACAGAATGTCAGAAAACAATTCTAGTGAGGCTGCCATATAACATATGAACAAAAATTTTACAAGTGTAGTGAAAGTTATGGATCTCACACTCTTGCAACTGTGATTCTAAAAATATTTATTTAGTTTTACTTCCAGTTGACTAGTAAATATACAGATTGGCTTACCATAATGAATAGGAGTGTTTGGTTCACGGTATTGACAAATTAAATTGAAAAATTGAGTCCTGAATCCAAAATTAATTCAGGTCTTTTCTTGAATTTCATGCAGCGTGGCAGTGCAGAGAATCTCATTCACTGTTCTGTGAGGACAGTCCCTCCTCATCCTCAGTTATAGTATAAGGTGGGAGAAAAGAAAAGCAACATATTCCAAGGTCAGTCCTAAAAATGATATATATTACTGGAAATGTTTAGCCCAAACATGTTTTGCCATGATAATGATGTTTTCCCAAGAATAAAATTAAGAAAACACAGTTTAAAAAGAAAATGCATTTTGTGAACACCTTCAAATTGTCTAGGAGATCCCCATATTTTTAAAACATTTTGGCAGGATATTAATATTTTCCTTGAGGTTTAACAGGATATGTTACTGTAGCTTTTCGACTAAGATCATACCCCTTCAGGAAACTTCAGCTGCTAAAAACAGATCTTAAAAAATGCTATGACATCTCAAGCCACAGGCAGCTACTGAGGATGCAGTAAAAATGCTCATACAGTATTTTAATATAAAGGTTAACTCCCAGTACTTTAATATTTTGGAAGACTGTGGCTTTACTCCATATTTTTTACTGTACTGATCATTAAATCTACTCAGGGAGTACATTTTTGATCACCTTGCTGAATAATTTTGGTTTGTAAAGACTGCATTTCACTATTTCACAGAAAATGCTGGTTTAGAACAGCATGTCTGTAAACGACTCCCAAAATGCAGCTTCTCTGTCTTGAGGTATTGTTTTTCAGTATTGCTGCAATAATATAGAAATAACTGTATTGTAGAAATGGCATAACATTCTGTTGCTTGCTTTTGCTTTATAGACAGCAATTCAGCCACTGCCTAGGTTCATTTTGTGACTGTTCAGCACAGTAGGTTAGATGAAGTATTAGCAGTTAAAATTGACACATGCACTTTCAATTTCTGTACAGCCCAAAGATTTTTCCTGTCTTGTCTGCTGGAATCATTATGCAATCAAAACAACGCTCTCAACATTAACCTCCTTGGAAGTTTTATTTTGGCTCAAGGACATGTTGAGTGGCTAAACCTTGATCATGTTCCTATTAAAATCAAAGCTTCCTTTGATTTCAATGGCATGGGCAGAGATCTTAGCAAAACAGCAGGATCTGTCTGTTAAACTGCAACAATAACAAGTAGGGACACATTTGTGAGATTACAAATGTCTACTGTGCTGTGTTCTGAATGTTTTGAAAGTATATTGCTCACAAAATATAACGACCTTACATGGACGAATTGACCCACTGTTTTGTTCGAATGGTAGAAAATTTCTTTTCTGAATTATAATTATATTGCTCAGTCATTCAATAGTTTGTATTCATTACTTCTGTCTGTATTCAATCTATGAACAGAAGTAGTCACTTTACCTTTTATAAACATTTCCTTCCCAGTGCAAACAAGAACCAAATATTTCATAGCAATTATCTTTTTCTCAATATATGCTGGGGAATAAGGACTGAAATTTTCACAGGTTTCTTGAAGAACTGAAAAACTAAAGCTCTTGTTTTGTAGATTGTGAATATTCATAATTTGCACAGTGCTAGTTAGACTGCATTAATTTTTTTTCTCTCTACTGAGTTAAGAAACTAACTAACAGCATGAGCTCTACATTGTGCAATCAAATGTGACATTAAAAAAATATTAAAATCTTAAAATAAGCATTCAGGCTTTTAAGTTCAAAATCTAATTTTCAATGAGTATTTTTGTGAGCAAAGCATGATTGTGCTAATGTTTACAGCCAAAATAGAAAGAATGTGAATACAGATGAGTCAAGAAAGAAGAATAAAGAAGAAATAACACTTATCTGTTTAGTCAGAATGGCACTCATTGTTCACTCCAAGGGAACCCTTCTCCTTTCTCTTAAACTTTCATCTCCATTGGTGCCCCATCCATGCTGTGCTGCTTTAGCTCCCTGCAAGAGTAAAACCAGCCTGATTTGCCTTTCTCTTCACCAAGCACCAGTTATTGTTTGCCACTGTCTGAAAAAGTGGCAAGAAATGGAAATAGAGTCTTTCTGGTACACTGACAGCCCAAAATTCAGGGATCAAACAAAGGCAAACACTTCAATTTTTGGAAAACAAGACCCTAGAGGATGCTTATAACTGCTGACAATATCACCCTAACTCTGTGCATAGAGAAACAACTAACAGGCTCTGTCGAAGAAATATCTTACAGACACATGAACTTCACCTTCAGTTTGGTACATAGTCTCCCTTAAGGTTTCAAACAAACATGATTCTTTCATTCAAGCTGCTTCTGAGGATTGGACCCTCAGTAAATGTAAGGTAACTTAATTATAATATAAAGAATGCAATAAATGTTGCTGTAATACAGTGTTAAGTGATAGATAATTGCCAAGTACTATAGATACACTTTTTTTGCCTTTAATTAGAGAGAAGCAACCATCTCATTTATTCCAATTAAATCAGAGATGCAATTTTTGAAGATAGCATCAAAGACCTCATGATTTAACCTTACCAAGCTCCCTACTACTAATAATTTTAAGTGTACTTACATTAAGCAATAATAGTGGCTTTTCATTTTATTACAGGGTAATAATTTGGTCTTAGGGTAGACAAACTAGGAGAAGGAAGGCCAAATCAGTGAACTGCAGAGTAACATGATATTATTATTAACCCTCTGCTACTGCAGCCATAATTGAAACTGATGCTATTGAGCAGTAAAAGCTTGTATTTGAAGAGTTTTAAAACAAACATTTTTGAGGCTTAAGAGACTTGGAGCTGAGGTCATAGGGAAGATTTCAATATGCAGTACTAAATCATCCTGTTCTGCTAAAACAAGCCACTACTTCTGCAATTAGTAGGTACTTGAATGAATGGAGTAATTTCTCAAAGTCAGGGCATGTTTCTAAGCAAACATGCCCTGACATGCCACGACATAAACTAAGCAGTGCTTACTTTATATTTTCTGATGATGTCACTATGATTCTTATGGTGGTAAGAAAAGAAGAATGTGCACTTTTTCTGTTCTTTTCCTATGATATTTTGAAAATAGTGGCATTCTTTCTTTGCTTACTCATTAGAAAAGGCAATGCAGAGATAAAAAAACTTCAGTAATATTATCACTTGCTAACTTTGTGCTATAGTATAATATTACTTCTCCTGGTAAATCTGATTTGAAATCACTGAAGCAATGGAAATTCTGCTAAGTAAATCATGTAAAAACGTATTAGACCTCCCTTCTCTCCATTACTAATGATGAGTTTCCATTTGTTTCATATGGTATTACTCTTTTCAGAAACACCCTTATTCCCACTCTGCCACCACCCTGAAAATATTTATTCTAATTATATCAGTCTTGTCCTTGCATCTATCTTTTAATTAAAGCTATACCCTAGACTACAAATGAAGTAAAACTTCACAGTGGATTGCAATTATTGTCAAGGTCACTGTGGATGATTAAGAACCTCAAATGTACATTTAACAGCTTTCTTGCTGAAGAGCTTCATAGCACAGTACTCTTATGTGTTTTCCTTTGGGATATTCTGATCACAAACTTACTCCAGGTACCTACACCTTACTATTTCAGAAACCCAAAAACTTTTACAGAAGACAGCACGTGAAAAACATCACTTCTAGCAACATTCACTGTCATTTTGTGACTCAGATGCAAAGAGTGATCATCCAATTTTTTGGAAAAGAAGGGAAAATTTAACCTATTAATACATTTATTTTGATTGCTTTTTTATTCAAAGTAAATGCTTCAATCCCATGAGCATTTTTCGTTCCGTCCTGAAAACAGAAGATTCTATTATGAAGTTCCATTTTTTTCTAAGTAAAAGTGCAGGAGGAGGAAAAAAAAAGAACTTTCCAGTATTAGAACCCTAGGAACTGATGAAAAAAACAAAGTAGTTTGGGCAAGAGGAAAAGGCTTCTATAGAAATCATTAGATTTCTCAGAAATCTACCCGCATCTCAGAATAAGTACATCTAGTTTCCAGAAGCAGAGGAATAAAAAAAAACAAACCGTTGCAAGACAGAGGTCAACCAAGCATGACTCTTTTATCCCCTGAGGCAGAATGAAGTGGAGATGGTATAATACCTCTGTTATCAGAGAATCATAGAATCATTTAGGTTGTAAAAGACCTTTAAGATCATTGAGTCCAACCATTAAAAAAAAAAACCAAAAAAACCTCCAAAACCCAAACAAACAAAAACAAAAAAAAACCCCACCCAAACAAAAACACCCAAACCAAAACAACCAACCAAGCACAAAGACACAGGCAACTTGGCTAAGCTGGGCACACAGTTATGCATAGCCAGCTTGGTCACCCTGCTGTGCACTGTTGCAAGGTACTTCTTTGTAGATGTTTATCAATAGACTCATACACATTCATAGCTTTTGTAAAAATCACTTTACCCAGTTTTGAACCCAGAAGGAGTCTTGCCATACTATATATTTCTTCTGATACAGCACATAAGGAACTACATTACTTGTGTGGACTGATGCCATATATCCTAGTGTGCAGGATTTTGAAATTCAAGCATCAGAAACCAGCAAAATACAGCTTTTCATGCTATTTATATTCCCTTTAAAAGAAGATACAATATATATTGAATTCCACTCCATTACTTTGAAGGCACTGAGTCTATGAAGTCTGCACTGGTGAACTGGTAAATTAGAAAATCAGAACACAACTTTTTTTTCTCATACTCCTACTGCATTAAATGAACATGAGGATTGAAGAGCAAAAATAGCAAGAATGGCTGAAATAATGAGATCCAGCCCTGCCATACAAATTCTCAGGTGTTATTGCAGGACTTAATTTTTTTAGTATAAACTACAAGCCTCATGAATTTTCTTTTTCTTTTGTTAGTAAAATACAACTCACAGATACATGGGAGATGAAGGTAGTTTTTCAATCAAAATCACTTAAGTGATTTAGGAGCTGAAATTGAATTTAAAATCAGTAGCACTGTGACTTGAGTATTCACATAACTTAGATAATTTTGAAACTGGTCTGTAAAATTCCCATTTGGAAAGGATAAGATGATAAGAAAAAGGAAGGCAAAAATAATGTGAAGTTTGAAAGGAATCTCTGCTATGTATATTTACATATATTTCACATAGTATATTCAGTGAGTTCCAGTCCAACATAGGGACTTCTATGCGGTCCTATCTCTTCGGACTCACATTGCAAGTAAAGTACAAAATTGAATACTATAAAAATTGAATAATGGAAAAATATAACATAAATTGAATAAAATAATAGAATAATAATGGAATCATCTATATATTAAATAAATGGGCCATCACCGTGTCAATGCTCTTTCTATGGGCAGTGTGAGAGGGATAGGTTGTTGTTAGTGTTCCTTTCATATGTTGCTGAGGTAGACCCCAGACATAATCTGCCTGGAACACAATGAAGTAACAATTTCTTCTGGCACAAATAAATTAATGTTCTCTTTGTCAGCTAATATTAACAGGGCAGAGGATATCTATCTAAGAGTGTGAGTTGATAAAAACTGTCTTATTTTCAAACATATACATAACATAGGTTAAATTCATAAATGCCATATTGTATAGTTATACCTGTAATATGATGGGGTTTTTTTTAGTTTGATCTCCCTCAGATTCTCTTTACCTCATATCCTTTCTGTCTTGTCTCATAACAACATGCCTCTTACTTTTACTGAACACCTCTTGCCCCTACATCTGATGTTTCACTTTTGTTTGCTTGTTTTTGAATAATAAAACTGGCCCAGATTTACTTTTCTTTACCAAAAAAATGGGATTGGGTTTTTTTTTTTCAATTCAGGTAGAATTTGTACAAGAATTTTATCTAGAGAAATATTTCAAAAGCTAAGTTTAAAGAAGAACAATAGAAAAATGTGGTGGCAGCCACTTGTATTCAGTGCCTCACCAGTGAGCTGGTTACACAGACTTGGACTAAATTGTGCCCTCACTGTGAGCATATAAAGGCTTATATACAGCATATACACTTTGACTTTGCAGAGACTGGAACAGTTCAAATGAAAAGGATAGTAAGCAGTCTAGTTCTAGAAATGGGACAGTTTGTTGAACAGAAATTCACGTAGGAAAAAGTGTTCAAAGCCTCTGCTTGATACAATACTGGAATTTGAACTTACACACTTTACTTCTTGCATGAATGTTTTAATAACTAGCTATTTAGATACTCTGATGCACAGCCTTCACAGTCTCGGCTTGTACGTTTCCTCTTTGTACAAAAATACTTAAATAGTCATTATGCCAGACTGCAAAAGTGATTCCAGTCTGGCAGTTAGGCCATTTGCCTTGTTGATGGATTTCAGCCAATGCACTAGCAAATATTTAACAATTTATCTGAAGTGTGACAGACTCTGTAGGAGGGACTGAAAGCACTTTCCCAGGATGTTCCCACAGCTTAGAAAGCTACAGCACTCTCTCAGGAGAGTAATTTTCTCACACTCCCTTTTTTGTTTTCAGAAGTGTTTTATTTTGTGTCAGATGGAACACTTCTGAAGTAAACAAACCATTTTGATTCATTTTTACAATGCAGAAATAATAAAGCATTTTAAAATTTTGGAACCATACTCCCAGCTGTTTTATTTTCTGTGTGCAGTTCAAACAAAGCAAGCAGAGACTTGCACAGTCGTGCCTTGCACTCTGGTATCTAGTTTCCATCCACAAGGACTTTTTTTTTTGGAAAGAGTAGAGAGAAACATTTGCTAGAAAAGATATCTTCACAGCAGAGAGTTGATTTCAAACAAAATTTGAAAAGTCTATGTGCATGTTGTGAAAGAGACAAAAAAAACCACACAAGAAGCACCCAACAAAAACAAGACTAATTGAGTGTCTTGGTTGAAGTAATATTTTAGAAACGTATAGCATTTTCCTGAATTAATAAATGTTTTAACAGTTTGAAAAGTCTGAGTTTATAAAGGCTTTGCACACTATCTGCAGCAACAGCAACTTTATGCATGCATGAACTTAATGAACCAACCCACAAAACCAAAGAAGATTATTAATAAGACATTTGCTCAAGGCAGGCTAAATGAATTGCATCTGAGAACATGAGAGAGCTCTCTAATGATAGGCAGAGAAGCACAGCTGCTGATTTGTTTTTGTACCAAGATTGTGGTCAGTGGATTTATTGCTGGGTGACAAAAGAAAGAGAGTTGGAAGGACTTTGGGTATAAATATTTAATTACATGCTTCATCCTCTCTCTTTTTACTTTCTTTTTATGCCCTTTTCCCTCCTCTGTCCTTTCATTGTTCTTATGGTTTTCCTTTTGTTTTGTTCCCTAACATTAATTTTATTCAGTCTTTCTGAAATAATTTACTTCTTAAAAACTACAGGGCCAGTGTAATCAGAAGTGAGCTTGATATGCTTTTGAAACTTACTTATCATTTTGTGTGACTTCTTTTCAATGTTGTGCTTTGGTTTTTTTGTGCTTATGGCACCATTAGTCCTCCAGGTGAAGTGAAATTACTATTCTCTGAGGTAAGCAGGAAAAGACCTAAATTTGACCTTTGGGTTAAGGCATTTCACAACAACCTTCATCTTCCATGAGCCACTGTTTCTTTGCAAGGGCTAGGTGATTGTGAACTTCTTACTTTTGAAGCTTACCAACAGCCTTTCATGACTGATCTACACTACTGTCACTAAATAGATTTAAAGGAATTTTTTCTGTTCTCTCTCTCAAATGCTTAACTTATAGACCAGTAACCTTTCAGTACTGTACAACCAATCTTACAGTGCAGCATCAGTAGATTATAAATGAGGTGTGCTCCACACCTAGATCTTGGAACCAAAATATTCTTCATTACAGGCCAAAATTACTCATCTAAAATGTAAAATTTTACTAGTCTTTTATTTTGTTACAACCTGGAATAAGAAATACTGAGTAAGCAATTTTCACCAATCAAAACTGTTTAAAAAACTCTCAAGGGAAAGTTTTCCTTAATTTTCTAGCTCAGATACTGAATTACACAGATCTGGCGACCTTAGAACAGAAAATTAACCCAAACCATCACCATCACCACCTCCCCCCAAAAAGCAACTATCAAATTGCTTATATATTTTTTCTGAAATGGATACTTGGAAGATGGTATATGCAAAGGCTCTTTATATGGTGTTCGTGATAATGATGCTTACTTTTATTTTCAGCATCTAAAAAGAAATATGTATCAAGTATGCACTCTTGTGCAAACAGATGCTTTGTAGAAAACAAATCTAAAATCAAAAGAAAATTGAATAAATCCAAAACAAGAAATTAAGGTGGGTAATTTCTATAGATGTGTATAGAAAAGATTATATTAAGAAGAAAAGTCATAATGAAAATCACACAAACTATATCCACAGAATCAATAGCTGATTGTAAACTCCAAATTTGCTGTGGAATGTGCATTATTTCTGAATCTCATGTAGATATAAGCAAACAAGAGACTCATCACAAGAGCTTAGTTACATATAGTGAGCCGATTTTGCTTCATGACATGCCTAATCTTCTGATTGTGAGTAAAATACAGGACAAATATTGCTGTGAAATCAAAATCCATATCTGTTCAAGACCCAGGAATAAAATATTTCTGTTTTCAGCTGACAGAACTAGTTGAGCTTGAAAGAAATCATAATAGCTACACTTCTGGACTGTTACTGTAGAAATTGTTTCTCAGCATTTTCAGTCACAGAATGGAACTCACTGATGAAGCTCTGCAGTCTCTCTCCAGGTGGGTTAAACAGGTGGTTTCACGGCTGTTATTTATGCAAGGGTTTTTTTAAGACAATAATATTTTATTTTTTCCACAATTCTTTATCTCTCTATTGTGTTTTTCACTATACTGAAACCTGGCTACTCAGAACAAAATCTGGCTCTGTACTGCTTCATCAGCCCAATAGCATACTCTCTGTGATATGATCCCACCTGTGATTTACATCACCAGAGCTAAAACTTAACAGTCCATGAAATTCATTGCATATTGTTTGATTCATTTGTATTGAGCCATACAGAACACAAGCTAAATAGTAAATTTATCTCATATTGTTTTCAGAGTGAACGATTGGTCATAGTTCACATGCAAATCTGGAGCTGCAGTGAGAATTTTAACTGCTTCATAAAAGTTAATGTCAGAGGTTTTCTGATGACTGCACCCATCTTCTTTAATGGCCTTATTTATTTATTTTTTTTCTAAAACAAGCTTGATGCACATTTTCGATAGCCCGAATACAGCAGTTTATTTTTAGACCTCTTCTGCTAAGTAGCATGAGGAACTGATGATAAAACTGAAGTATTTCCTGCCACTCAATAACATCAAATTTCATGCTTCATTTTTCTGTCCATTTTCCCATCTGTTGAAAACCTTATGCCATTCAGGAGTGTGTTTCTTGATGCATACTTTCCTCTCTATTTGTCTTATTTGAAATTGTCAACACTATTCAGGTTCAGATGAATTTAAAACTGTCTCAATCAAAATGCTGGGATCTTCTTAGAAATGTACATGTATACATCAGGGAGAGGGAAAGAAAACCATGGATAAGAGGGACAAGAGTGAAACTGATGAAAAGACATTTAGGGTTTATTACTGGAAACCTACCAAGACCAAGTGTATTGCTTTCTGTAGCCAGATATATACTTGATACTGAGATATTAGAGGATGGAGCTCTTGCTAAGGGAATTGCATCCAGTAGTCAGCAAACATTAGTCCTTCCATCTCAACATAGGTGAGTTGAAATGGTTTGGTCATTCTCAGTCTTTTGGACTAACATGAAGAACACAGGGGAAAAAAGTCCTAAAGACATTTGCATCAGTGCAAACATCACCTCTCAGGCAATTACTACTGCATTAACACTGGAAACATGAAGAACCTGGCCTGAGGAGAAGGAATTGGCTGAGCTGGACTGAGCTTTTCCTCACTACACGTTCCTCACAGCCTTGAGAATGTCACTTGGGACAACATGCACAAAGTCTGTTTTGATGCCTAAAAACAGAATTCTGTGTAATTTGTAGGTTTGAGCATAAGGAGCAACTTAGTCACCCATAGCCATTCTTCCCTGAATGCTGGTACCAAACAGAGGAGTCTCCAAATCTCACTAGATTTGAAAGATCCCGAAGAAGTTATATTCTGGAGAGATTTGTAACTAATTCCTAAATAAAATCTGTAGCAATTCATATGCAGAAAGAAGAGAAGGCCCTGCCTAAAGGCCAAGTGGTATGTGTTGCGTGTGTTCTCAGCACACTGTAGGCTCCTTTACAGCACAATGAGATGGCACTGGTATTTTTATTAGAAAAAACAAAGGGTCACCATAATCCATCTTCTGCAGAATCAATTTTGTTAAATATCATTTAAGGAAGACAGAACACTGAGGCTATAGAGGAGCCTGAACATGAATACTAAATATATACTGCCCAAAAAGTCGCCAAAAATACATTAGTCATGGATCTGGAAGAAAATCAAATAGGATGACTGCAACCAGTTGTAAGGATGTTTGCTAAGGGACAGATAAGAGTGTTGTATACTTGTAGTTCAGGTAGTTCAGAACATAATGATCACAAAAGGTATTTTTCTACTGTGCTAAGTACAAACTGGCAAGACTGCCAAATTCAAGCTTTGTCAGAATGGTGCAGGAAGCAAGCTTCAAAGTAGGCATATTTATAATCCTTTCAGACAGGTAACATCTGATTTGTTACTGAAAAGAAAATCAGATCTTCTTAAAGGAAGTGTTCAAAATTTATGACTCTCCTTTCTTACGTATCTGTTTGCACAAGGATAGATCTTTGGCATGAGTGATGAACCTTCTCTCTAAATCAAGTGGATATCACTAAATTATCTACTTGTTTCCTTTTTATATTGATACAAAGGCAGGCTAAACAAGAGATTGCAATGCGTCATCTTTAAAAACAAGTTTTCTGAAATCGATAATATAATTTAACAATTTCAAGTGACCATGTGACTAATTTACAGCTTCCCAATGCTTTTAATCCATTTACTGCAGGAAGTGGGAGGACTGAGTAATACTAAAACTATTTCTTTTGTGAGGTGTTTTAACTAGCCTCACTACTTCTCAGCACAATTACTAAAATAAATGTGTGATATTCTACTTTTTAGTTAAGTCAGCACTTGAAATCACACATCAGCTCTCAGGAGAATAATTCACCAACCATTATGAATATGCAGAAACTGGCTAATCTTTGCCTTCCGAGTGCAAGTTTTTGAAATTTTGATTCCTTAAACTTCACCTCCACTTTCTGTGAAGAATGGGAGTGTGTTGCATCTTACAGGTACCAAGACCTGAAATGCGTATTAAGGCTGCTTATAGCTTAATTTGCTACAGGTAGAAACAGAAAAACCATTAGACTAGGTAGATATGATGTAATAAAAAGAAAATTAGATGTAACAACAACAAATTTTTACAATCAATAGCTAAAAGTAATAATGTAACAGCTGAATTATTTATCTACTATGTGCTTCAAAGACCTAAGCAAGTAATCCTACTAAGGGTAGGGCAAGCAAAAGTATGTCAGCTCAGTACTCTGGTTCATGTCTGGCTTTGTTCACCAGTGTAGACATAATTTTGACCTTTATTTCCAATGTTATGGCAGATTTGCAGTTAAGCATTGCCATTTTACTCAACTGCTCACCTATGTAGGTTTTTAGACTAGAATTGGCTAAGCCATGCTTACCTACCTCACATCTGCAGGAATTAGTTTATTATTTCTAACAGGATAATGAGTGTGTGTATGTGTGTGTTCATGAAACAAGGGGATTGGAAAAGCTAAATTCTTAAATACAGTTTCCCCCAGAGTTCATACACAACATTAATTTCTTAACCAAAAATCAAGTCAGCAACTAATGTCTCCAGTATTATTTGGTGCAAATTACTATTAACATTTTATTTCATGTAATTAAAGCAGATTAATTTATTCAAATAAATATAAACACTTACATTTGTTACTATGGAAGAAATATTTAACACAAAGCATCTAATAAATCAAATATTTGAAATATTGTGGTATTTTTCATATGAAAATTGCTTTTTTGTCTCTAACACAAGGCAGAGTTGTATTACAAATGCCTCCTTTCACAATTTCACTGTTGAGTTGTTTGATCATACAAAGGATGAATGCATATATATATTAATGTGATCATAAATCTGTTTTAAGATACATACAATTCAAAATACTTTACCAGTGTTTTTCAAACAATTTGTTAGAAATGATGAGAAAGTTCATGTACACAAATCCTCAGTTCTGAGATATGAAACATTTGTCTAAGATGAAACAAAAGTACTGAGGAAGCAGCAGACCTGCAATGCAAGGCAGTTCAAGGCAAGGAGAAATATTCCATAAAACCAGTAATTTTATTTAAGAATCTTTAAAGAAAAGGACCAGCAAATACATACAAACCTGTTTTTGCAGAGTAATGAAACCCTATGACAAAGAGGCATCTCTGTACAGTCAAAAGAAGTTTAGTGATTCCAGCTGAGGTGAAAGATAGGGTACTCTTAGCTCTGTCTACTAGACAGAGTGGAGGAATCAGCTGACACCATTTTAGAGGAGAAAAGATTCCATTTTAACTAAAGGGTTATAGCAGGCAAATATAAAAAGGTAACTTCAGCCCTAGACCACTGCAGAGACAACTATTTGCAGAAACAGATTGTTTCCTGCTTCTGAAAACTACACAAGGGAAGATAAATAGCAAATACTTGGTCAAGGAAACAACTAGGCATAACTCCTCCTGAAATACCTAAGAAAGAAAGAAAGAAAGAAAGAAAGAAAGAAAGAAAGAAAGAAAGAAAGAAAGAAAGAAAGAAAGAAAGAAAGAAAGAAAGAAAGAAAGAAAGAAAGAAAGAAAGAAAGAAAGAAAGAAAGAAAGAAAGAAAGAAAGAAAGAAAGAAAGAAAGAAAGAAAGAAAGAAAGAAAGAAAGAAAGAAAGAAAGAAAGAAAGAAAGAAAGAAAGAAAGAAAGAAAGAAAGAAAGAAAGAAAGAAAGAAAGAAAGAAAGAAAGAAAGAAAGAAAGAAAGAAAGAAAGAAAGAAAGAAAGAAAGAAAGAAAGAAAGAAAGAAAGAAAGAAAGAAAGAAAGAAAGAAAGAAAGAGGATTTATACATGTGCACATACCTATCTAGACAGAGAGACACCAAAATTGCCTGGTTATGACAATATATAGGTACTGCCTATCTTTCTAGCTATCAAAATATGCCTGATCTGTATTTATATTTGTTGATTAACTGACAATGGAAATTGAGAAGTCTTTGAGGACACATCATTGAGGCCTTCCAGTGCCTTGAGGGGGTTTATAAAACGGAGGGAGAGGGACTTTTTATACATGCAGACATACAGGACAAAGGGAAATGCTTTTAAACTAAAAGAGGGAAGATTTTGGTTTGATGTTAGGAAGGGGTGGTGAGGAAGGGGTGCCAGAGATTGGTGAGGCAAAGGAGCAGATTGCCCAGAGAGGTTGTGGATGCCCCATATGTGGAAATGTTCAAGCCCAGGTTGGATGGGCTGAACAACCTGATCATGGCATCCCTGGCAGGGGAATTGGAACCAGATGATCTCAAAGGTCCCTTCCAATCCAAGCCATTGTATGATAATCTGAAATTTAAAAATCTAGCTATTCCTTTGGGAGAAATTCACAAAGCTCAAACAGTAAAGTTGCCATTTCTCTACTTCCACAAAATTCCCAACTTTTACAACCAGAAAGGTATCATTTTTTCAGTCAGTCAGAGGACAAAATGACATACAATTCCATCACATACCACTACCTCCATCAAAGGCATAAATTTTGGCTTTCTCTATTTGTAAACATCTTTGCAATATACACTTATTCACTCTCCATTTCTACAGAATGGATTAATTTTTTGACCAGAATACTTCAGGCTTTGACCTCATCAAAAGCCGAATCTGCCCAAGATACACTTCAAGCAGTGTTGTGAGAAATTTCACTTTTTGAGTCAACACACACACACATTTCATGCCTTGTTTGAGGTCTGCCACTGGTTGTTGTGTGCTGCTTCTTAAAAACTGTTTGGAAAGTGTTCATTCAATAAAAAAATGTTATCTCCAGAAACAAATTCAAATTGGCTGAAGGTGAGTTTTAAACTATGGTCTGTGGAACTTGTGATTTTGTATATTTAGAACAATTATCTTAATTTATAACATCAGCTTCTAAAAATACTTTATTATTCATCCAAATTCTTCTGCATTTTAATACCTTTCAAGCAGCCATGACCTAATATGGTCCTAATGAATACTTGTATTTTCCAGACTCAATGCCCATTTTGTTTAATGATGCAGTTTTATATTTTATCCCCTTTGTTATTCAAACAAACTTCTGATAAGTGATGAGTATGAGCCAGTATTTAGTTTTAATTAATTGCATGGTGTAATCAGATATGGCCAAATAACTGTGTGGTGTCTACAAAGCCTATATAAGTCTCTCTTCTTTTTTGCGTTTTTCAGTCTTAAAGATGCATAAAATACACAGAAGATAACTCTTTTAAAACATACCACATAGTTAATAAAGATCTCAGTAATGGCCTGGTACAGAAAATGAGGCATTTATTATTCTACAGACATCCACATCTGTTGGATTTTTTTTTACATCTGAATGCAGCATTCTGAAGCTGGCTTAAAAGTTAATTTAGCAAATTGACATAGATCTACTCTCATTTATTACATTTCAGTAAGTGAGAACAGATCTATAGGAATTCTTCACACAGCTAATTAGATTTGCCTTTGGCAATGTCTGTGGTGTGTATCTAGAACATTAAATGAACTGTTGCCATCAAACTTCGTTAACAGGACAGCAGTGCTTTATCTGATGCATTTTCATGTTCACATTTCAGCTTCAGATTAGATTGAGCTCCCGTATAAACAGGTTCAGCTTAATTTAGCTCAGCAGAATTGTATCCAAAATAGTGTCAGCTTTGAATGTGGCCTGTTGTGCTATTTGAGACTACGTACTATCTAAAAGTCCAAGTACAATTTTCATAAAGCAATCCTTGTAATGACCACTTTGAGATTTTCATTCTTGTTTATAACAAATCCTCAATATTTGATTTAAATATAAAGAGATGGGATCGCTGATGGATTGTTTGAAGTTCCATGAGATAAGAAATTAGTCTCATGGCAATGAGCAGTATGAAACAGTAATAACAAGATCTCTCAGTACCGTTTTACTATACACTAATGGAAGTGCAAAGATCTGGAAAAAAGTGTCTTTACAACTTTGAACTATATGTGTGAATACAAAGAGAACTGATGAATGAAGGGATAATAGGAATAGAAAATGAGGGATCTTGAAAAGAACTGAAAAATACATAGATGTGAAATACAGTAAAATCAATTTAAAAGATGTAACCCAAAGAAGAATAAGCTTTTCAGTGATAACATTCAAAGTTTAGCTGAGATGGAAGTGTCCTGAGCTGGATAATGATAGACTTAGAATATATTGCTTTTATCTTAGCTGGTTCAAAAAAATGTGGGGAATGTTTCATTTGGCTTCAAAGTGATAAAATGTCTCAGAAGAATGGCTTATAAAAGCAGCCTTGTAATTAATGGGAGCTGATACCAAGCTACAGGATTATAGATTTACCTATTCCTGATCTCTTCTATTCCCTCCTCTATACCAAAGAAAGACATAAACGAATCTCCACAAGTAGTACCTAAAGATGTCGTCTGAAAAGGCTGAGCCCATTTAAGAGATAAGAAAATTCTTGTTTAGGGATCTGATGCCACTTGAGCTGATGAACTTGTATTGTCATAGAATCACAGAATGGTTTGGATTGGAAGGGACCTTATATATCATTTGTTTCCAACTCCCTGCCATGGGCACAGACACCTTCCACTAGAACAGGTTGTTCAAAGTCCCATTCATACTGGCCTAGAACAAATCCAGGGATGGGACATCCATAACTTCTCTGGCAACCTGTTCCAGTGTCTCACCACCCTCACAGTAAAGAATTTCTCCCTAATATCTAATAAAAACCTACCCTTTCTCAGTTTAGGTCTAATTTTAAGAAGTTTAATTGTAAGAGAAATGTGTCAAATACAATGAGGTGGGCACACAGGAAACAGGATCTTAACCCTATTTCTACAGCTAGCTGGTATGTTTTTACAAGAATCAGGTAAAAACCTCTCCTGTTTGTTATTAAAGCTAACTGCAGCTGATGGTCACTTTGAGGATAACAGTTATCTCCTCACTGTTAAACTTTAGCAATCCTGTTACAATTAACATTTATCATATGTATTTTCCAGGTGATGGGATGGGATAGGATGGGATGGAGACTTAACAATTGAGAATATATATAATAGGGCTCTTCTTGAAGTGGTTTGGCAACTACTTTACTCATTCAAATTCAGTACATCTCAAGATATGCCATTTGGAGTTTCCTGAGAACCAAGCTGGTTACCTCAGTTTCATCTTTAATGAACAGATGCGAACATGGACAGCAAATATATCCTCCAGAGTTTATAACACTCCTTGCCAGCAGTCTAAGCATAGAGCATTAAAAGCTGTAAGTTACAAAGAAGAAATATTTTTCTCTTTATTTTCAAAACTGCTAGAGCAAGTTTGACTGGAGGTTGCCTTTGATGATAAAAAAGAGAATATTTTCATTGCCTAAAACTGCAAACCTGATACCAACATTCTAATTAAACTGAGATTAAAAAAAACAAACCCACAACAACAACCAAACCAAAACCAAACAAAAAATAGAAACCACAATTGAAACTAATAATAAATTATAGAATTGTTATTAGCTTCTGCATGAGGAAAAAGCATGTTTTACATTAATAGCAGCCCCTTCTCTGGGGCAAGCAAGAGCAAAAGGATCACTTAAAATTAAATACTTCTGTACAATTCCTAGGTAAACTGCATTTTTAAAGTATTAAGTATCTACTGAAAAACGCGTCTTCAAGGGTAAATCATTATGGATGGTTATTTCATGTCTGAGACTATGTTGCTTCATAATAGATTTGAATAGTGGAGGGTTGTTTGGGTTTTTTTATTTAGAATGGTCGCAATGTTTTTCTCAAGTGCATTAACCAAACAATGGAATCCTTTTTCACTGAAAGCAAGTGAAAAACCACAATTATTCCTAGACTGAATCCCACAGTAGGATGTTAAATGATTGATGTTGAGTAATTTAGCTACAGAACAAGATGTGTTGTTGGGGTTAGCTGTAGCATCTTTTTTCATTTCCTTGTGAGGCACGTCTGTTATTTAAGGAAATAAATGGACAAGGGAACAGCAAGGTTATACACCTCAATTAATAGTATCTTGCAGGTCCCTTGGCTCTTTGTGTTGAATGCTTTTAGCTTGCAGAACTATGTGCTTTGTAAGAAAGAGAAAACATTTATAATTGCAGGGCATGCTACAGAAAAATACAATATTTTTGTTTTATTGAGGGTGTTTCTCTACTGCTATGAATAGTTTTCTGAGGGATAGCTAAAACTCCTTGTTAGTTAAAAATACTGAGGAAAAAAACCCTTAGGAGTACAAAAAAATTGTGAAATTCTGCAGGAGATCACTATATCAGTAACAATCTTCAGTGTATTTGGTGTTATCTTGACTTGACCAGTACTTTGACTGTTGGAACTTACCTTGACTCCACTGTTCTGATATTAGAATATCATCCAGGTTTTTGTGTACTTATTTGCAAAATCAACCTGGGATTCCAGTATGTCTTTTCATATTCATCTTAGCAACTGAAGCACTCATAGTTGAAGACTGATTCAATATTCCAAGGTTGCAAAGGAGAGCAGAATTAGACCTTAGGTTTCTGCTTGTCTGGACAATGTCAAGTTCTTAGATTCCTTCTTCTTTCTGTTATCTGTCAAAGTAACTAAACCAAAACACCTTTATGGGTACAGTCATGATATAACATGAGATTGTTAGGTGATAAAAGTTCATCCGCACACTCACAAAGAAGCACAAAAAGACAGTGGGGAATGTGGAGAGAGCACAAACAATACCCTGCCCCAGCTGCTTCCAGGTCCACCACAGGAGCCATCATCCCAGGAATAACCTATCTCAATATGCCCAGAGAAGCAAAGGGGCACAGTGGCAGGTGGGAATCCTCAATAAGGACTTCTATGGAAAGAACACCTTGCTGGGTCCCTTTCAGAGATGCCCCAGAAGATCCTCTTCCCATGTCTCCCGTATACTGGGGAATGAAATATTAGGTATAAACCAGCAGTGTGCACTTGCAGCCCAGAAAGCCACCCATGTCCTGGGCTGCATCAAAAGAAGCATGACCAGCAGGTTGAGGGAGATGATTCTGCCCCTCTACTCTGCCCACATGAGACCCCAGTTGAAGTACTGCATCCAGCTCTGGGGCCCCCAAAACCAGAAAGCTACGAGCTGTTAAAGCAGGTCCAGAGGAAAGCCACAAAAATGATCAGAGGGATGGAACACACTCTGACCAGAAAGAGAGTTGGAGAAGGCTTCAGGGAGACTTACTGCAGCCTTTCAATACTTAAAGGAGGCTGTGGTGGTTTGACCTTTTCCAGCTGACCAAGACATTCTATCACTCCCCTACTCAACTACACATGGGGAGAAAATATGATGAAAAGCTTGTAGGTCAAGGTTAGGATAGAGAGATCACTCAACAATTACTGACATGGTCAGAAAAGACTCAGCTTGGGATGCCTGGAGTTCTGATGCCTGAAGCAACTCCTCCCCACCTTCTTCACTGGCTTTGGTGTCTGCAGAGCTTCTTCTCTCACATATTCTCACACTTCTCATCCAGCTGTTGCTGTGAAGAAGTTTTTCCATCCTTCTTAAATATGTATCCCAGAGGGACTACTACTGTCACTGATGGGCTCAGACCTGGCCAATGGCAGATCCACCTTAGAGATGTCTGGAACCAGCTCCATCTAACACCAGGGAAGCTTCTAGCAGCTTCTCAAAGAAGTCACCCTGGCAGACCACCTACTACAAAAATCTTGTCATACAAACACAATGCAAGAGTTCATAAAAAAAGAAGAAAAGGAACGTTTTGCCATGGCCAGGGACAAGGGGTAACAATGTTAAACTGAAAGGTATATGTCGGATACAAGAATGAATATTTTAATGATGAGAACGGTGAGACACAGGAACAGACTGCCCAATCAGTTGTGGATGCCTTATCCCTGGAAGTGTTCAAGGTCAGTTTGGATGGGGTTTTGAGCAACTTGATCTAGAGAAAAATGTCCCTGCCCATAGCAGAGCATTTAGATTAGATAATCTATAAGAGTCCATTCCAGTCTAAAACATTCCACTGTCCTATGACGCTATGAATAAGAATATCTGCAGCTGGAATGGAGTTTCCCAGGTAACAAATTATAATATAAAACACTAGTCACCGGCACTAATATAAGAATTCCTAGTTTCTTATCAGACAGAACTTTGCAGTCTTAAAGTAAGGATTGGCTCATGTCTCAGTCAAAGGAGACTTCCATATAGCTATGCCACATCAGATATTTAAAACCAGACAGTTTCTTAGCTTAGAAATCAAAACTATTATAGCATGCAAATGGCAGACCTAAAAGTATATCATTAAATGGTTTCTCCAAATAAGTAAAGATTAGTCTCATGCCTGAAACTGAGATATTGAAATTACCTGTATTATTAACAAAGCAAAACTAATATCAGCTAGGGCCAGAATGGCTTCCACAATCTTCATGTTAAATGCCAAACTATATGGTGGACAGTATTCAAATGTCCATTTGGCATTTTTATGCTCTATTGGCCACTTGTTATTAGTCACATCATCTTTCTTGTTATTCTAGCACAGCTCCCCTGAAGTAAATGCATTTGTACAGATGTAAATCAGGTGAGAATTATGGAATGACATAAATCAAAATAGGCATCACCCTACTGAGGTCACCATACTGAGACCATCAGAGATATATTGGAGAGCAGCGTTACTTGAGGTTTTAATGTTTAAATGCCCTAAGAGATTCAAGCAACTAATAGGGTGATCAATAATACCTTGTGCTAATTGATCATATCTTCATATCAAGAAGGAAATCATCTCTGTCCAAATATTACACAGTCTAAAATGTGTGTTTATATTGCAGCAAATTATACAGACCACAATACAACTGTCATGGGTTCATTAGCAAAGAAAATTGTAAAATGTTCATTTATTTAAAATTGTCAGATTATCTGGCTAGTCCAGGCAAATATATTTAAACAGGAAAAGCAAGAACATAAATTTTTACTACTCATGCAGACAAATCAGTCTTTTGGAAAATTCTCTAAATAGCCCTTAGACAGGATCATACAGAAGTTAAGCTAAGTTTAACAAATATAAGTAAATATAAATTAAAAAAGGTCCAGAATTCCTCTTTGGTTCTTATTAATTCACCATTTCATATGCAATGAAGACAGAACAGTAAAATGTTTGCTATGTATTACAATGAGCAACCTTGAATTGCAAAGAGTACAACATAGGGTTGCAGAGACACTGCAGTAAACCAAGGCAGCTTGATGTCATAAAAACTCAGGTGTATTTATAGTCTAGCTCAAAATTTCTCTTTTTACAAGGTAAATTTCATGAATCTTGTAAGATAGTTCTTGTTTAATTTAAAACACTAGATATTCGAAATGGAGGAGGGAGAATAAGTCCTACATTGAATAATGTAGTCAATGCCAATATCAGCATAAGATTGCTTTCTACTCTATATCCTTCAATGCCTGGATTTGTACCCTTTCTATTTAAAGATTATCAGAATAATAGATCTTATATTTGGAAAATGTTTTCTGGGTTTCTTTTGACTACTTTCTTTCCATTGCTTCAGGCCTTGTTCTCTTTAAAAATACTCAGCACCCTATGTTCAACCTGGATTATATAAGGATGTGTTGGGTGGCCTTAAATTGCCCTGCAATTGCCTGTAAGTGTTTAAGCTGCCCTCATCTAAAAAGAGGGGTATCATTCTTATTTAGCTTTCTCATATTGATTCATTATAAAGGTGTTTGTGTACAAAATGCTCTGGAAGCAGTGCTATTGCTTACAGTCTGCCATGGTGATTTTGATATCCTTTTTATCAGCCTTAATAATCCCTTGAATATTTTCATGGTTATACTATTCAGGTACTAGGAGACTATTACCTTATCCTGCTAAGTTGTCTGGCAAAGCTATCAGCATTCAGCTCCTTGAACAAATCCCTGTAAGTCTATTACTCTACCCCTCTATATTCTTTCCAGCTCCCAACCTTTGTTTGGCATCTGAAAGCACAGAGTAGGGATTCAGAGGTTTGTTTTTATACATGCTTGAAAACATGTTCCATCTTTATATTCGATCTTTATTCAACCATGAATTTCAGACATAACAACAAATCTGTCTTTAAC
Source organism: Acanthisitta chloris (assembly GCF_000695815.1). Classification (NCBI taxonomy): domain Eukaryota; kingdom Metazoa; phylum Chordata; class Aves; order Passeriformes; family Acanthisittidae; genus Acanthisitta; species Acanthisitta chloris. The sequence goes on along the minus strand of NW_008690794.1, from coordinate 22,797 downwards.
TGTCAAAGCATGTTATAATTCAGGTAGGAAGATAGATTCACACTAACTGTGGTAGTCAATGATTTCATGTTTTAATTGTACACTTGAAGAGATTTAGTCTTGCTGTTGATTTTACCAAACTATGCAAGTGATGCTTACCAAGCTGCTCTTTCCTTTAAGCTGAACTGCTAAGGTAAATGCAGTTCCAAGGAGCACAAATCCAGAGCTTTATGTTTCCTTTCCAAGGTTATTATCTGCTTCAGCTACTCACTAAGAGCAAAAATCCTTTCTTTCTCTGCTTCTTTCAGTTCAAGGGCAAAAGTGATGAGCTAATGTACTAGGTGATTTCATTGGGCATATGTCAAGTTCCACCAGCAAAGTATGTGTCCTTATTGCTACTGACACGGTCCCTTGACAGACATCAAAGGAAGAGCTCTCACACTATTGCCAAAATGCATTCATAACTGAATGAGACGTATGTGGGCCCTGCAAGAGAAAGGAAAGGTAATTTGGGCTAGAGAATGAATGTCAAGAGATCAAGTGCTTCCCTTCCGGTTTGGCACTGTGAGGTGGTTCAAACAACATGTCATTTAACATGAGAAGGGACAGACTCATGATCTTCAGAATCTGTTCACTTTGGAAGAGATAATAATGATGATAAAAGGAGATGATCCATTACCACCATGCTTAGAGCAGTGCCCTGCTTGCACATTTCCTTGTGAGCAAAACTCCTCACTAATTTTTGTGACTTAAGCAGAAAGACACCTTAGCAGAGGAAGAAGACTCTAAGTCTATGGACAGAAAGATCTGAGGTGAAACATTTGCCTAAATATTGGCATCCAATGTCGTTTCAGCAGTCCTAGGGCAAACGACCTGACCAGCTGTTGCCAGTCCAGAAGGCACTGCTCCTGCTGACATACATACATACAAGCTTTGTTTGGACACCTCAGACATGATACAGCACTTTAAATGTCTCCAGATGACAACGTGGAGGCAACTGAATCATCAAAGGGATGGAAAACAGAACTGCAAATGGGCTTGAATATTCATGTTGCATAGAAAGATATACACTGTTCATTTAGGCAAACTCTGCCATGAGCACTCCTATTGCAGACAATGAAATGTTCACATTGATTAAACCAGAGAAAAATCTTACCTTAGCTGTGCTATGAATATTTAATGAATATTTAATCAAACAAATTGGACCACAGTGAACATCTTTGTGCATTGTGATCCACTAAGGAAGGATCTTCAGCTAGAGGTAGCTTCCATTTTCTGTGAACTAGCAAAAGGAGGCTGACTTCCTACCAAATCTTTATTGTCTTTTTCTCTCTCTTCAGCTCATGTAATTTCTTACTCTTACCCTTTTCATTACTGACCCTTAAGCTAAAAGCATATACTGTAGATGTTCAGTCCCATTTTCCTCAGTTGCCTGCCACCAAAATGGCAAAAAACTTTATAAACCTCCCAATTTTAGCCTTTCCTGATGGTTCCAGTTAAGAAAAAGCTAACATTTGGGAGCAGTGGTCTTTAGGATTCTTGATTATTTTCCTCACCTCTATTGTTGTGCATCTGAGAGTAACTTTAAAATTCAGAAATAGTAGCAATAGTAGCAATAATAGCAATAATAATTAGTCCTATTACTTAGTAGCAATGTTAATGAATTTCTGTCTGCTTCTGGAAAGCTGAAAAGTAAATTTGAACGCCATATTTGGAGAAGAAAAAGATGGTAAACAAAGTGAAGAGGGAGAAATTACTGTCTTCCTTTTTAATGACTGAAGTGGAACAAATTAGAAACAGTTTGGAAATACAGAGATCATTTCAGTGGCTAACACTGATAAATGGGTCTCAGAGTCAAACTCAATCAAAGATGACTAGCGATGTTCAAATTGGGGTTACTCTGACCTTTATTTTGATGTGTTCCGCTCTGCTGACTTTGTGGAGGAAGGGCATTTCACACAGAATTTTCAGCAGGTTCACTGATTCGTATTTGTTTGCTGGGCTGATATATTACTGGCTATATAAATTGTTTAGTGCCACAAGTATGATTATTAGCAGCAGGAACAAGAGGGTGACCACACATGGATTGGCTAATCATTATTTATCTTGAGGCTTAGCTAGACAATTTATTTCAGCTTTCACTTAGTCTATCCTTATTTTGACCTGTGTCTCCTGTTATTCTGCAGGCACAAAGCACAAGGAATATTTGTTTTTCATAGAACAAAGCCACTGTTCATGCCTCAGACCAAAATGACAGCACATAGTGTTATGAGCAATGGCATTATAGAGACAGTCTGATGGAACTGGCAGTACTCACCATGTGTTGAACATGCATCTGCTGTCAGTGCCTGACAGTGGATATCCACTGGGTTACTTTGTTACCAAATTTGCCTTCCAATCTCTTGTTATTGGAATCTCATTCTGTAAATTTTTCTTAATCTTCCAAGCCTTTAAAACATAGCACAGAAACCTGCACAATCACAAGATTTTTCTCAGAATTTTCTACAGCAATATTAGAGTGAGTTTCTGCACTTTAACTTCGGCTGTGCAAAGTGCATATGTTATGAGTACAATAACTGCTAGAGATGCTTGTCTGAAAGTCTAGAATGAAATCAAACTGAAATATTTTTTGGGTTACAGTATGGTTAATGGTAACACAGAGGACAAAGGTAAGGAGGCTTGGGAAAGAGAAAGGGATAGAAACTTGGTAGAAATCTTTAATCTTTTGTGTGCAATACCATTCCTAAACAGATTTAACCTAAAGAATTAAGATCCTTTTTGCTTCCAGGCCTTTTTTTTTTCCCTGAGTTAAACTTAGTCAGAATATTCAAAAGCTGTGATATGAACCAAACAGTGAAGATCCTATTTCAAAGCTAGGAGACACATTTACCTGCAGCAGAATTATTTGCGATCAGCTTATAAAAGATCTATCCCTACATGCAGTAATTCTAATCAAAGTACTTGTAGTCCAATCATGGATATTGCCTCAATGCAAAACTAATATTCAAAGGGAAAATTACACTCTGTAAATTGTTTATCCACTTTCACTCTGTAACTAGTGTCACATGGATATTTAAAGAGCTGGTTCTATGGACTTATTCGTCCATTTTTATGGACGACATTTTTATGATAAGAAAATTCCCTTCTTAACAGTGCCTTCGCCTTTCCTATCTTTCACGTCTTTTTTCTGTTGTTGTTTTACTTTTTCTTCTAGAACAAGGATGTTTAAAAAATAATAAGCAGATAAAACTATTTTTCTTTGTTTCTTTATTGTCCAGGAAGGCATTTTCATTTGATCAACTGTGTAACCAGCAGACTAGTTTCAGATCTGAAAGCTTATACAATCAAATTAAATGGGGACATCTATCCCAACAGCCTAAGCTGCAAGCAGCATTCCATCCCAACCAATTCTCATCCTGCATCACAAATGGAGCAATACAACAGCAGCAAAGAGTTTTGCTAAAGTGGAAAAGGCTACCTGTAAAAATATTGAGCACATATCTTTTCATATTGTCCATCTT
>NW_008690794.1:0-19264 GCF_000695815.1 Acanthisitta chloris | reverse complement strand
TCCCTTGCAGAAGAAGATAAATGGAATGAAAGGTAACAGTAAAAAAATAGAAAATGTTTTGTCTCCCTATCTAGAAAGAAATACTACAGCTTCCTTATAGCTATAATTTTGGTGTAAAGAAGGAAGATAGAAAAAAAATTACAATTTTGTCATGTAATATTAATGTTTTACATTATATTTTTATCTGCTACTTAGAGAACTGCAGAAAAGAGACAATTGTACTTTGAGGAAAGATTGTACAGGTCATCAGTTCTGAATTTCATTTTTCTTTATTTTTTTCCCACAAATCTATTTATTTTTGGAATAAGCATTGGAAAATTAAACCCAGAGTAGCTTCTCCTATTCCTTCCTATCTTAGCCTGCAACATAGGACATTCCTTTCATGCACAATATTAAGATGGCCCTACTTAATCTGTAGGTTAGGTCTTTAATCTGGTTTTAAAAGGCTCTTTGCTGTATTTGCATAATGCACATTGCTAAGCCATAGCTAATGTGGCAGGCTGAGCTAGAGACCCCAGGGTTTTTTTGGATGTCAAACTTTCCTCAATTTTGCCTTCTCTGCAATTTAAAAAATATACTCGTTTACAACTCCTTTTAAAGAAAAATGAAACTTGCAAACCTGACAAAATAACTACATTTTGCTGCTTTTGCTTTTAAAGGATATTTTTTTCTGTATTCCTAATGCATTTTTGTAGATTTAGCTGTTGAAGGAATCAATTTTCTACAGAGACAGCAAGAACTTTCAATAAGAAATGAAACCTCTCTGTCTTTTGGCTCAGCCCTTGCTTCATGCTACTTCATTTTGCACAGTTTACTGTGACAGTCAACATTCTCTTGGCCATCACTGCTACAAGTATGTATAATTCATAATACAATAGAGATTAGCCTTGGAGCATTACCGTCACACCAAAAAATAAATCAAAACAAAAATCATGCTACTCATTTTGCCTTAGAAGCCCTGTCTCACTCTTTGCCCCAGCAAAGCTTGAAGGCATGAGGCTTTCCTTTTCTCTTGAAACCCTCTCCACAGAGGACTGTGCAGACTGTTTATGGCTTGCTTGTTTATGGCAGGTTTATGGCTTGCTGCTGGGCAGACAGAAGGACAGGCGAGAAGGTTGCAGTCCTGAATCTAAGTCCAGCTCCAAATTTTAGACATGAAGGGTTGGAGGTGGGAAGGAGTGGGAGGCAGGGGGCAAAAAAAATAAAAGCAAATTTGCAGAGGCAAAGGACACCCTCAGACAGAGAGGAAATGAATCTCCCCCCTGTTGTAACTGTGTCGCTATTTGGAAAACTCAACTCACCCCATGATGAGCATAAGGCATATAGACTCCTTGCCTAGGATTGCACTGGGGCAGCCACATAAACCAGGGCTCAGTTCTGCAGCTCTGAAAGTATTTTCTGAGCTGTATTGTTAATGTCCCTATGTCCCCATTTCCTTACTGCAAAACTGAAAGCGTAATTTCCAGTATATTTGGATTATTTCCAAAAACACTGAGGAAAAGAAAGAAATAGGTCTTCAAGGTGAGCTGCGGTGATAGTTTTTATAAGGAAACAATTACATTTTATTTTTTTTTGGAGGGTTTAGCTGTAATATATGGTAAAATTCTATAGAGAAAATGCCACTGCTACTTCCCTTGAAATTAAATGTTTATGATGTTACCTGGGAAAAGATGAAATACAGACAATAACACTTCCAAAAAACAGTGGTTATATTACATCCTGCATTTCAGCAGCTGGTTTTGACAAGCAGAGAGTGGACACAAGCACAGCTCAGGGGAAGTGTGTCAGCCTGCATTTCAAGTGATGTAATTGTTCTCTTGAACACAGGCAATAAGAATTCAGTTCACCCTTCTGGCCCTGAAACAGCTAATGTAGAATCTGGCTCACAGTCAGACCAAGCAAGGAGCTACAAGATTTTGCTGCCTCCATCTGACCACTGATCTTTTTGTCAGGTATCACAGCTCCCATTGCAGAACTGGCTGAATAAACCTCCTGTTCAATACTGACTTGCCACAGCCACAACTTGCTGCATTTACAGAGACCATCAGTGAGGTCAGTTTACTTGCAAGCATCTCTATGTTTAGCACAGGAGGGGAAGGACCTTGATTCACAGTTCTGTGATGAGTTAGCTGAGGCAGTTGAAGAAATTACTTCCCCTCCTAGACAGGGACAGCAATAGTGAAGTCCATTGCAAGCAAACCCAGTAGACACTATGAATCCAACCTGCTTCTCCATATAAGGTGGTACTTAGCATGAAATATTTTAAAGCAGCAAAACGAGCAAAAGGATGGAATCATTCACTGGAAGTCTGGCTCCTGGAATACCAGCAACTGTTCCATCTAAAAGAATATTTCATTTTTAATTCAGTTTGGCACTGATCTACCCCCAAATCTATAAATTGGCTTAGGACCCTAATAATGCTCCAAGCACGTTATGAAACTCATATATCTTGTTGCTTGAATGTTTACAGAAAACTAGTCACACCATCACAGAATCACAGAACTGTTTAGATTGGAAAAGACCTCTAAGATCATCAAATCTGACTGTTAACCCAACACTGCCAAGTCCACCACTAAACTAGGTCACCAAGTATCACATTTACATATCTCTTAAATACCTCTAGCGGTGGTGACTCAACCATTTCCCTGGGCAGTCTGTTACAATTATTGATTGTCAAGTTTTCAAAATGCCCAAGTGCAAAAGTGTTTGTGACCAGGCTCATCTAATATTGAAGCAAACACAATAACTGCGGTGCTTAGAAAAGATACTTACAATAATGTGTACAAATTGGCCTGAATATAGACCACATTCCTGTGAAACTTCATATGTCTTGGTGCAAGAGACCTGTGAACTTTGCCATGACTGTGGTTTCTCTGTGTTTGTAGCTATGCTCCGTTAGCTGTGATAATTGCCTCTGATTAATCAAAGCTAACACACCAAGGTACTTTATAGAAAAACAATTTCTATCAATTTGGTACCACTGCAAATTGCACTCCAGGGTCCACATCTAGCTGAAGTGGCTTAAGAGCTGTCTAATTCAAGGGATTCTGTTGAAGCTCAGTGTACTTCACTAGATTGATCTTTCAGGTTTTCTCTTCACCTTGGTTCTTATTACTTATCCTATTCAATCTCTCCTTTTCCAACTTTTTATTAAGTTCTTTTCAAGGTATCAGCAGATTCCACAGGAGCTTTTGAGTGAAACTAGCCAGAAAATTATTTACTTTACTGTCCTCCTTTCCTCATTTCCAGGAATACACAGGGATGAACAAATATCTCCCTCCGGTCACCATGGAGTACAAGAATGTCATATTGCAAAATGTGTCCATATTGCCTGCAAGAATGTGAAGATTAGTTGCTCGCTAGATTATGCACAGACCATAAACCATTTCACTTAATAGTTATGATTGCAGAGTATAAATAATTATTGATAATTTCTGTCATTCTAACAGAAAATTATCTGAAAAGCAATTGGTATATTCCAAAATTGGTCTTTTCTTTGGCTACCATTGTAAACATTGTTCATTGCATACTTCTAGTTAGTGACCTTTACATCATCTGAGACTTGCTGTATCTAATTTTCAGCTGTGAGGCAAAATGAATGTATGGAAGCTAAAAACACACAGGAGTCAGTTCTGTGACTCTCCTGATGGAGCTGGCTTTATTTGGTAGAGCTCCTGAGTGCAGACCAAGAGATTACCTTCTTACGGATGTATGGCTGATTCTTATTCTGGTGGTCTATATTCTTGTCCCTAATATGGACTTTAAAATGATATATCTCTTCCCCATAATAGGAAGATGCATCACAATAGAAAACTTGTGAGCACTTCTGGTGTTAACCATGAGCAGTTGATATTTTTTCTAATACAATGTCTCTGCATCATATATAAAAGAGATTCCTGCCATGTAGGACCATATTGCTCCAGGAAATGGTCAGAGTAATCATTTAAATCATCGAATATTTGCATCTCATCAATTAATATGGCCAAAATAATTCAGCATTCACCATCTTAAGAAAAATGTGCTCTGCAACAGCAGTGATGTGTGGTCATATAAAATCTCAAAGCAGCTGAAAATAACATTATAGCTGCAGTACGAATATACTATCAGAACATATTTTGAGGGAGGAAACAGACTGTGGATGAGGACAGAGATAATTATTGTGTAATTAAACAAAAATCTTCTGAGATTGAAAGCAAATGACAGGTTTAAAAATGTTTACTCAATGAATACACTTAGAATACGGGTTTCTTGGATAACACATGGATTAGCAGTAAGCTTCAATCTCTGCTGAAAGAACTATTTTATTAGTCAAAATAATATCCAAGAAAACTATAGGAATTTTGATTTTGAAACATGTCTCTCTGTGCATGTGTTTGACTGTCTTCAAAGGTTGGGGGGGTGTTTTTCACATTTTTTAAGATCTTCAGGATTCAAGCAGCTATCTTCATCTTCAGGTTGATAAATCAGAAAAATGTTTTCCCAAAATGTTAACATTTCACTTTTCAAACATCTTGCCATTTTCCAAACATTTTGTCAAGAGACCACAGAGCTATTTGTTATTCTATGTGTGGGGAAGTAGGATCTTGCACAGTAGCAATGACAATGTAAGAAGAGAAACATAGCTGAAAAGAAAGTACAGCAGATTTCCCAGTCAATTTTGCTTAATAACATAGAATGTTGGCTAAAAAATAAATAACTAGCAAAATAAATACAGAAATTGAGAAAATATTTCAACATCAAAAAGGTGAAGTTTGTTTTTGCATGATTTTGTACCCAATATCAAACTGCAAGGAAACATCACCTCAAGGTTTGCTCAGAAGTGACAATAGGGATTTTTATTTAAAGCAATAAATCCTGCAGGTAAATCTGAGCATATTTACGGCTCAACTTCTCTTCATAAGATGGAGTATATCTAGGAGTTCAGCTCAGCATCTCGATGTGTGCAAGGAGCTGTTTGCTGGGTTTCTAAAGCAGATGTTCTCTCGATCATATTCACGGGTGAGTGGAGGAGTCACCTACCTCTCTGTGCTAGTTCAGTTAAAGACCTTTGGTTCTTAAATGCATAATTCCAACGGGGTTGGTGTCTCATCTATGTCTTCTTGACTGGAAGGAGTAAATAAGATGCAGCATCTCATCTTATGGGATGTTGCAAATCATGGCAGGTTCCTTGTTACCTTACCTTTTAGGTGTGGTAGAAATAGGAGTGAGCTAGATATCTGGAAAGGGGTAGATATCTGGGTACATATCAGGGAAATACCTGAAGCTCAGCTTTAGTTTCACGGGGACTACATAGAAGCAACCATAGTCTCTGGACTGATAGCATGAAATGTGGAGTTCATGTCCCAACTTCCTATTCCTCCCTTGGGTAATGCACAAACCAAGTCAACAGATCAGATGGATTTATGAAAAAAATATGTTGAATAATAATTTCTGTAAGCTTAGAACTAATACTAGAAAGACCAGTTCTAAAGCTTTCATACTGTCATATAAATTGTATAAACAAATGGTAGTACAACATTTTAATTGAATTTTTCATCTTCTCAGAAGTTTTTAAAACCCATGGGGAGCTTCATTTTGGTAATCTGTCAATCATTCCAGAAAAACTTCTCATTTCTGTTGCCAAAGCAAGCAGTGACACAATTCAAATATGAAGACCCAGCTAAACAGTTTTATTACATTTTTTGCTGTTGTTTTTAAAGAAAAACAAGTTAGGTGCATTAAAGATTTAAAAGGAGATAACAATGTTAAATTCTTGCAGATCTCCATACAATTATCCTGCTGCACTGAGATAACCAAAATTTAATCATGTGGAAAGAGCTGAAGAACTGTTTTATGAAGTACTAATACATAGGAAGTCTGGGAATAGGAAAGCAGAAGCAATCTCTCTAATCTGCATTCTGTTGGTTTTCTGGGGGGTGTATATGCTTTATGTTTGCTTTCATTTTGCATCACTAACCTGTCCTTGTACAGTCCATTTTGATGATCATTATTCAGTGTGTGCAAAAGGATGTTATTCCTTGGTTTTATATTTTTTGTATATGTTCTTGTACTGCATGCCTTCTACACTGTTATCAATGTTGAGCTGATTTACGTGCTCAGATTAACATTGCACATAGTGTTTGAGATGCCAAACATTTAATTACATCCCTACTCAGATGCTTCTCTGTGGAGCAGCAGAAGCTATAAAATATCCATTTTTTCAGTGTGGATTCTGACAGCAAAAAACACTTGCTTATGATATGCTGTGATAGCTATTTCAAAGTGTCAGAAATCATTCCAGTGCTGGGCTGGCACTTGAAGGCCAAGTCCACTAAGGGTCCTGCTCTGGGCAACAGGCATAATCCAAACCCCATCTCAAGAAGCAGGTCTGAGGCAGTAACTAATGCTCAGTTCAAGATTTCCTTCCCATTTGTCGTTAAGTAGGTAGTATTTGTTTTTATCAGTAGATCTTTTTTGTTCAATTAGCTTTTGTTTAAGTAGTAGGGTTAAGCATTTTTATTATGTAATCTAGGTAGTTTATGTAGCAAACTAAAGGAGGGAGGTGACTCTTCTTGTCCTCATTTCCCTCTGCTTATGAGGCATTCAACTACTGAGCCACTGCAAAACCTGAAAAACCCTTGTGAAACCCATGTTGTAGTTTGATTTCCTAGCTCATTTGGTTCTTGCCCATATCTCAATCTCACTTTTTTCTTTTTTCTTTCTCTTTTTTCTTTTTTTTTTACTTTTTTAAAATTTAAGACCAGCTCTCACCTTTATTCAAGCTGCATATAAGTTTGCTTCATGGTAGGTATTACATGAAGTCAGCATAAACCAGGGAGAAACTAAATACCTTTCACACGCATTTCTTTTTGGTGACGTTTGGGGCAATATGTTTTCTGATGCTGAAAACCACCAGCAGGCAATAATAAGGTGGAGGTGCCCATAGATAAAAGGATTCTTTTTCCATTTTAGTTTTGTCAGGAAGAAAATGCCAGTAACTGCTCCTGAACTAAATGAGAAATTCCATTTTCTATCAGATATAAGGAAGGTATAGTAATGACAAGGTCATGTTGCATTCCAAAGTTCAAAAAGGGTTGGAACAAATTCTTCATTTCTTTAATTCAATTTAGCAAGCCTTCCTCCTACACTCCATATATTACTACTAAGCATTCATGGAGTCAATTTTTATTTCCATATCGTAAAATCCACATTGTCTAACACATGGCTTGCCTATAGCCTCTTTGCGCATTGCCAGCAATATATCTGCATCATATTTCTCCAAATGGACTTAATATGCCTGAAAGTCTGCATAATAATATGCCCTTTACTACTCTTTTAAATGCCTGCATCTTAGAAATAAAAAGCCTCTGAACAGACTATGCATGCCTCTCTGAATTTTGTGATATGCAGCACTCAGCCAGGACTATGGCATGCGTCACTAATAAATTCAGTGACAAATTGTACATTTCCTAGGGTGTCATCAGCTACAAAATCATTCTGAAGCATATCACTTTAATAGGGAAATGGATTATTCAACCAGCACGCACATGTAGGAACTAAACTTTGTCATGGAAAAGTATTAAACAGCACCATTTTCACTAAGTTTTCACATCCTTCTGGTTGCAAAAGACTTTCACCTGCTTCATGTGGTGTACAAAAAGATTATTTTTTCTTTACCTTCCAGGCAGAGCAGCAGGGTATGCAGAAAGTCGTCTATGTCAACTCACTCCTGGCATCTGAAATGAAAAGTATAGGTATTTTACAACCCATTTACCAAAGAAGTAATGCCAGAGAAAATAAAAAATAAAACAAATTAACAAAAAAATAAATTGATGCACGCCTCACATCAGGAAAAATATACATTATTGCCAGAGCAGAAACACAGAAAATAAAGAACAATCAGATTTATAAGATCACAGCAAAGCAGTAAAATTATGGGGAAAAAAACCCCACATAACCAGGCAACCCTTCTGGGAGAAATTATAATGAAGGGAGGAAGTAAAAATATACAAAAGGAGACAAACTGAAAAGCTAATGGCTGTAAGCAGATGTTTCTGCAGGCCTAAACACATAAAAGAATTCATATTCTCCAATTTTCCTTTACTTTGTCTGCAGTTGTACACTCATGGGAGACAGCAAGGGAAAATAGAAGAAATGTCCTGGATACATGGAGAGAAATACCAGTGAGATTTGCAGTTTAATCAGATTTTGCTAACCTGGGACACTGAGGTCATAAATTGTTTTTAAAAAACCATTCTCACAAGTCCTTCCCTAATTGCTTCTACTTGAAGGGCTGTCCTTAATCTTCTGCCTCCTTGCCATGGTTTTGCTACAGTGCCTTTTTCCCATCAGCTGTAGATCCTAAGGAAGTCAGGTTGTTCCTTTACAGCACTAGATTTAGGCTTCCCTATCTCATTACCAGGACCTCCCTCCCTCTTCCCATTCTCAGCAGTCAGATCCCCATGGAAAAAGTATTTCTATGCAACAGCTGTTGTTGGAAAGGGAGTGCTGTCATCCCACCATCGCGAATGTCTACATCCCCAGACCTTCAATATTTTCAAACTCCACTGAAATCTATTTCTAAACCCTAACTCCCAAAGACTTTCAACTTAGTTTTCCTTTCACTTGTTCTTTCATGAACCATGCCACTCTGCCTTTCAATATGATACATAGACTGCAGAATAAAAGCCTTAGTGAAGCCACACCTCTGTTCTCATGTAAGGCTGGGTAAGATTCTTTACACCTCAGCTGCAATGTATATGCTGATCTACAACTGGGCAAAGGTCATATTGTCTTATCTTGCCTATCTTTACTCTCTGATACTTGAAAAACTGGCAGTGTTTAGAAAGGATACCTTGCAGGTATGTAATAGCACTGGGGTGGGAAGAAGTCCTTTAGGATGTGTCTTTTATGCACTAAGTATGGCCCCCTTAGTAAAACTGAACTGCTGCATTCCCTGATATATCTCAACATGCTTTCAATTTCAGCCAACTTTCAGTTCCAGCTCTGGCATAGTAAGTACAAAACATTGTTTTCTCAGGAAATTTTCATTGTATCTTATCTGAAGAACAACTCCATGGCTTCAGGAATTTTGAATTAAGAAGTTACTGAACTATCATCCTTTCCTTTCTTCTTGAATATTTGTCTTTCTTTCAAAGTATGACCTAAATTCCAGTGATATACTTAAAAACTGTTAGATTTGCTTCCACTGATTTCCCTTTCTGTTAAAAGTATCTGCTGAAAAGGAAAGAAACTAATGCAATCATTGCTTAGGTTTATTCTGTAGTCAACCAAAACATCTAACATGTATTGATAGCTGTTCACTAATATTGCCACCAAACTCAAGTTTGGCTCCATATTTAAAGTTTTCCATTTCTCTCCTTTAATCCAGGAACAACAATTCATTTTGCATAATTTTGAATTAGTCAAGATTGCAGCATTTCACGTATGTCAACCTATGTCACACTTTTTAGTCAAACATATCACAAACTCATGGGGAAACTTCTGAGCCTCATATAGAACAATGAGAAGTTTCCCATGTCATTTCTAAGCAGTATCCCCAATAAGCATCATTCAAACAGAAATGGGAGTTTGGATAGATTTCTGCCAGTATTTACTCTCTGACAAAGTATTTCATGGAACAACATAAAAAACGTCAAGCAATAGAGTATGTGAAGCATTTCCTATTTCTCAGTGTAAATTCAAAGAATCCTTCAGATGACCCAGAAGTTACATTCATCCAGTCTCAAGTCAATCCCAAACACCTTCATCAGATGTGTGTGTCAGCGGGGTCTGCTTTGACCACAGTAGGGCATTTTGCCTACAACAAGTGTAATTACCTGAAATGAGTCTTAGACCACTTGTTCTCTCTTCATTGCTATAAGTGTTAAGTACAGTCTATGGCTACTGTACCTTAGAAGATTATATGCAATTGCCATAACCAGCCTATCTGCTATCCTTACAAGTTCAAGGAGTCTTCTTAGAACAGTGATTTCCAGAGATACAGACACTCTCAACAACTGGAGAGGAAAGTTGAATTACTTTTGCACTTACTGTTTTATATTAACAGAGGCAGTTCAGGAAATGATGGACTCAGTTTCTAGCCCACTAGAGATGTCCATTTAATAGGAAATCACATTTCAAAAAGGTGAGTACTCAGACAAATGGAGTAGAACAGAAAACATTGCAGGCAAAATCACAGTACCAGTAGGTGTTTCAGAGTTGCAGTATCTGAAATGTTTTGCCCTTATACTGTCCAAAAAGATGGAATATTGTGAAATAAAACTGGACTTACATAGGAATGATAGTAATGAGCACAAAAACATACAAGTAACTTCTCTGAAGAAGGATTGAAAAGGCTGAGATTTTTTTTCTTTGAAAGAAAAAGTATTAAAAAAAATAAAATAGTAAAAGCTTGTGGAAGGTGTCTCTGTTGCTGATTCTTTTCCTCACTACTAAAACAGGGTAAATATACCATTTATTTGGAGTTTTAGGCCAAGAAATATGCATATAGCACAGCTAAAAACTTGGAAATCTTTACAAATGTGCTTTCTGAAAAAAGATTATGGATTCAGCAGAACATGTAGAATCATGATGAAGTTTTGATAACCTTTGAAATAGCCCATTCCTACTGTAAGTTAGTATATGCCTGAGTGACATAATAATCAGGTGCAGGGGTGATACATCCATTTCTATCCACAGCATTTACTTGCATTGCTGTTAATGCGGCCATTTGCCCTGATCACCTTGTTGCAGATTATCCTTGGCCAGTGAGGAGATTGTCCTTCAGAATTACACTTATATGCCACATTAGTTCCAAAGGATTTCCCAGTTATTGATGTTCATATATTGGGAATGAGGAAAAATCTGTTGTTAGTGGAGTCAGGCACACATGCAGTGGTTGTACCAGCATTATTTCTGTTAGGAATGTAATTTTCTACTGAAATATTTATGCCACTACCTTTCTCAGAGTGAGCACAGCTCTAATACATCTGTGAATGTGCATGTACCGGAGAACAGTACACTCTCCTTCCCTGTGGGGAAATAGATACACTAAGATAAAACCTTTATCCTTTTGTATCTACATCCCCACAAGAATTAATTAAGCAGTGCAATCTTTTTGTGATGAATTGTACATCAATATCTGTACTTATTAACTACCGCAGAACTGGAAAAGTGGTGTTGTTATCCAAAGTAAGTTCAAAGGCAGACATATATTTCAACTAGAAAATTATTTAATAGTAAGTAACTCTGATGTATAGGAGCTTAGCATCAGAATTAGTGAAAATGTGGTACATAATGGCATTGATTACACCATTTAGAAAGGGCTGTGAGGATTCAAATAAATAGGATTTGCATATAACTTGCACTTTCAATGTCCAAGTATAGCCAAAAAAAAAAAAAAGCAGCAGAGTACCTATTAATCTTTGACTTAATTTGTTTCCCTAAGCTATAAAAGTGGTTCATTTACTAATATGTATTTCCAGATCTTCCCTTGCTGCTGCCAACAATAGGCAAATATGTTGCTCAGCATATTAGTTTGCACAGTTTTTTTTTCCTGCCCCATGTCTCATGTTAATACATGCACTTATTTTGTAGAGTATCTCCCTCAAGTGCACAGGTCTCCTTGACTAATAATTAGCAGTGCCATTTGGTACAGACACAGAAAAACAAAAAGAGCAAAATAAAACAAAACAAAACAAACCCAAAACAAAACAAAAAACCCAACAAAAATACCCGAATAACTATCAACTTTTCAATTCGGCAGAGAAGTTTGAGAAAGGGAAAAAATGGTCTTATGCTGGCCACACTGAGGCTCAAGACATTGCAGATTGGTTCTGAGCTTGCTACGTTTGTTTAGCATGACCTTCAGAAAACCATCAGATCAGTTTTGTTGCACAGTGGTGAACCTTAGTACTATTTTTCCATTACTTATATGGTTCAGTTATCTACCATGCACATAGAAGAGGAATAACCTGAGCTGGAAGGGACCTATAAGGATCATCAAGTCCAACCCTTTGACATCTGGGATTAATCACAGGTCAAGCTGATCACTAAGGGTAAACTCAATTCTCAAGTGCTGAAACAGGTTTTACCTATTCTGTCTGGAGGATGTGATGGTAGTTTTCAATTTTTTTATCTCCCTCCTATGAAATAAGAAAAAATACTTTTTTGTCCTAACATTTGCTTGCCTTCATTAGGCCCTATTTAGAGGTTCAGAGGTTAATGCACTGATAAGCTAATGAAGTTTAAATTGTCTGAAGGCTTTGCCTATATTTCACATTGCTTCAAATTTTACTTTCACATAATTTTTAGTATAAGGTAATTATTAACTAGCTATGTTAGTTCATACATTTGGAAAAAGATTATATATACAAAGTGTCCACCTGTAAAGGGATTTCAATCTTTGGATTTTCTGTACAGAAGCACTAGAGCTACTCAGGTCTTTTCTCTTCCAGAGACAACTTGCCTTTTTGCTGCTTCCAGATATGGATGAAGAAAAAAAATCAAAATTAAAATGTTTGAAGCATTCTATATTAGTTATTGAAACAATATCTTGAAAATCCATAGTACTCTAATAAAAATATAAGGATCAAGGTCTAAGATATTTGCTGGGCAATTAGAAGTCTGGCTACATTAAATAACTTTTCCAGCTGGTCATAAAACCCTAAATGCTAAGTTATGATTGCAGCTTTTCCACACGAAACGTCTTTGGTTGATTTTCAATATAAAGCATAAAAGAAAAAATTGTCTGAAGACTTTGTCCACCATGTGGCTTTAACTTCTCATGGTTTGTAACATAAAGTAAGCACTAAACTGCCTCACTTTGTATATGAATTTGAGATGACTGCTTAGCTAAGGATGAAAATCTGTTTGGCATATTTACCAAAGTATTATACAGTTGCATATGGTCTTCAATAAATATTTACTACATTTTAATGGCTATTTAGAATCCTCAGAAAACCAGGCATCTTATTAGTTGTGCTGCAAGTGAAGACCTAAGTCCTGAGATGTTTTACATCTGGATGTACAAACTGATAATGAATGTGGAATTTCTCATTCTACAGTTACCAGTAATTATGTATGTATGGTCCAGTTGTACTGCACAGAATTTTGTGTGCAAGAGCTAAAAATATAGTCTCTTGTTGACTGGCAGAGATTTTCCTGTCACTGTCAGCTAGTTAGTAAAGCCACTGATGAATTGCAAGTGTAGCAGAACATTGAAATATTCCCTGAGTTACAGAATGAGAGAGATTAAAAACACAACAGACAGCAAAATTAAATAAAATAAAAATCTGGTTTATACCTCAATTGGAATATGATTTGTGACATTTTATTTATAGTTTAAAAAAAACCCAACCAAACAAAACACCAAGAAGTCTGTTCAGAAGAACAAATTTAGGAATACTTATAAAAATTTTTAATGAGTATACCCATAAAAAAAAACAGTGATCAATGAAGAGGTTGCTCTTCATAGACTAAAGAGACAGTCAGGCAAAACAGGAGTGGGAATTAGACAATAATGCTCAACAGAAAATATTAGAAACTTTTTATAACAATTATTGAGATATCAGTTCAACTGGCTGTAACAGAAGAATGAAATAGATGAATATCTGAAAAAAAGGTCCTGACCCTGCAAATGGTTACACATAGCCCAGCTTTAAGCATGGCAACAGTGAAAACATGGCTCAAAGTTCAACAAGTGCCTAAGTATTGGCCAGATCTGGAGCAAAATGGAAAAAAATAAATGAATGAGGGATGCCTCATACAACTAAAATGTATTCAAAGAACTAATAAAAGGAATGAAAGAAATCAGCTTGAAAAAAGGGAAAAAAACTTACATTTGGACATCAGGATTTGGCTCTCAAAAAAGTCTCTCTCCCTCTGTTTTGTCCCTCTATTTTCTCTCCTGGGTGAATGGTGGATTCAGGCTGCAGCCCCTTCAGGCAAGTGACCTGTCTTCTTGCTTGCAATGCAGCAGATGCAATTTAGGCTGCTATGTAAATAACAACAGCTGAAGGATTACCCAGCAGAGAAAAAAGATAAATAATTTGATGGTGGCTGCCTCAGATTCACAGGAAAATGAAGCTATTTCAAACAGCAACAGCTTCAGTACTAAACTGACTATGGAAGACTGCTATTATTATTAAAATTAGTAAACATTTCTCCTTCACTTTTTTTTTGGGTTGCTGTTCTACCATATTTACTTAACATTTTTTGTTCTTTTATTTAAAGAAAGAAAATGCTATCACATAGCACATGCACCTCAATCACTTGCAGAGGGCACACACAGAGCTGTGTGATAATCCATTTACAGAAAGTACCACAGTCACTGCACTTAAATGCCATTTCAAGGAGGCACAAAGTTCACATCACAGTTACAGTGTCTCTTTTTCCTTGCCTTCCTTTCAAGCCGCTGACTTAGCCTCTCATGTATCTCTTCATTTTTTATCACTCCTTCTGCTATCACAGGAGATTCTGAATAGAGATGAGATCAAACTATTTTTCGATAGTAAGCAGATCTGTGCAAGAATTCAGTTATTTCATGTTGCAGGGTTTCATGCAGGGTTTTGGCTTTTGATTTATTTGATCTCACACACTCTGAGTTTTCCTTTGAAATTTGTGTTCAGATAAATTAAAAAATTCAAAGCCAAATTCATCTGAAAGTGCCAAGACCCTCTTGCCATTGCAGACAGGCCACATGAAAGAGGTAGGTGTAACCAATTTCAGTATTTGAACAGTAAAGCATAGTCCAGACTTGGCTCACTACAAAATTTCACCAAGTATTACCTTAATCTAAGTCAAAATTTGAGGACTTGGCTCCAGGACATATTGACCACTGGACTGCAAAAAAAAAATGTGTAATTTTTTTTTTGCTTACTTTAAAACCTACTGAATTTCATAATGAAAATCCTATATCATTTAAATTTTCAAATGAGGAGAAACAAATCAAAGTTTACACTTCTTAAAGATAAGCAGGTACTTAGCAGCACACTTGGTCTTGAAACACAACCTGGTCTTTAACACTTCGAGGGATGGAATATCTACAATTTTCCTAGGCAGCTTGTTCCTGTGCCTCATCACTGTCACTGTAACAAATTTCTTCCTAATATCTAATCTAAATCTCTCTTCTTTCAGTTTAAAGCTATTACACAACAAATGATAAAAATGTCATCCTTGTGGAATCCTGAAGACTTCCTTTGTGTTCTGTGTGGAAACCTTCCCTTTCTCCTTGTTGCTCTTTCCTTGTTTTGTGACATCTGTTATATTTTGTCTTACATCTGTAAATTTTTGAAGGAGGGACCAGCTTTCTGCTAGTTTAACTGTACAGCATAAAGGATTGATGGGAAGACAACCTCTAGCTTTTGTACCATAACACAAATAAGAGAAATACATGGTGGAGCTGAACCTGCTGGATGTGCCACATTTAAAAGGAAAGTATCCTAAGTTGAAAAGAATTCCCCATTTACCTGCAGAGTTTTGTACTTAACTAAGGTGTGGCAGAATCTGTCTCTCTGTCTTCTGTGGTTGGCATTACCAGTTGTTCCTGGCACTGCATTAAATTCAGACTCGGTCTCTCATTATCCAGCCCTAAGAAAACATCTGAAGCAGCAAAATTACTCTGCTTGGTTTCTTTAAGCAGAGATTTTAAGTCAGTGCCACATTTCCCTTCCAGACAACACAACTGCTCTTTGTCTTTGGCCTCTCTTGTAAGTATTTATGGATTGTTTTCATGCATGATTGCAAGTGGGTCAGCTCCAGCCTTTCCATATCTCTTCCAGTGCTGCAGCTCTTCCTTTCCTCTGCATTATGCTGTATGCTGACCCGTAGAGATTAAATGCATGCTACATTGCCAGCTGTTTTGAATCCTGACAAGCACACACGCTCCCCATCTCTGCACAAATTCAGTGGCGAACTGATTCCAGGGGTCTCAAATGCTTCTGGAATTCACTCTTGGCTCTGGGGACATGTTTCTAACATGCCTAGTCTCAGTAAGTCTGAGTATGCTGTCACAGTAGGTTGCTTATTCAGTATAGAGTATGGTGAATAACAGCAGCAGTTATTAAGTACAGTTTTTCAGAGTAACCTCCATTTACCAGGTCAGGGCTCCAACAAATGAATAAAAATAACAGATATGGAGTAAATGGTCTTGTTTGAAAGGCTGAACTAAGGCTTACCCCAGCTTTCTTCTTTACAGTAGATACTGTCATTTAAGAGCATAATCCAATTTTATTTTGGAAGGATGCTATTTCTCCTTTCTGTTCCTGACAAGCAATATTCTCTAGCTGCTGCATGGCAAATGTATAATGTCTACAGCATGGTATCCAGTGACTCCTAATGGAAACACCCAGCTCACTCATCCTGTACAAATTTTCTCTAAATTAGAGAGAAAATTATTCTAGGAAACAGATTAATATTAGTACAGAAAATTCTATGTGTTTGAGAAGTCAAAACTTTTAAGACCAGCATATAACCACTCAGTCTTCACCAAAAAAAAAGGCACAATTATGCACAATCCTCAGAAACTGCATAATTTATTTCAGTCTGTAAAGATGCATTGGTCACTTGCTTCATTCATTCTACCGCAAATTCTTTCTGCTCAACAAACATTGCCATATCAAGGTTCATAAAAGCGTAGAAAATTCTAGTCTAATATCAAAGCTGTGAACCTCTATTACCTTCAAAAAATGGAAATAATATACTAGATTCTTTAAAAAGAAAATTAAAAATAAAGTAACCAAGCCATTGAAAGTATACATGCTTACAGATAAAGCGTCACTTTAACCTCACACTTAGACAAATACCATCCTTCCCTATGTTTGTGTTCTGCATAAGGAAAACACTCACGGAACAAGAGGTACATTTCTCTTACACATGACTTAGCAGTCCTCTTGGCCTGCAAAAAAATTTCAGGACAAGCATCTCCACTAAAGTCTTAACCTCATGTATCATGTAGTAAATAATACTATTATATCTATCTTATTCTATGTATATATATGTTTAGGATTCTGGGGCTTTTCTGTGATTTAATTGCCAGAGGTCTAAGTAAAAAAACCCATCTGCTGAAGCCTCTGTGTTCTGCATCTAACTAGAGATAACCATGGTTACAATGCCAAGTGTTAAGCATGAAATTGCAGGCTTTAGATGCAGCAAAAATGATATATTGGTGCTCTGGCATACACAGACACATCTGCACCAGATCCCATATTTGTGTACTAAGAACAGACTGTTTACAGGATAAGGTGACTGACATTCTTAATTACAGATGCATACCTCTAGATAAAAGAAGATTATTATTTGCATAACCTGATTGCTCACTCAAATATTACACACTGCTAGAGCTAGTAAAAAGGCTTTAATAACTTTGAGACCAAGAGGTAATTTTTTTTGCTTGTTTTTGTGGAAAGCACATGATATAGTTTCTTGCAAAAGAGATCTCTCCCAGTCTCTCTATACATGTATAATTTTAAATTAACTGGATATACATATTCATACATACATACCTACACTTTGCAAAAGGAAAACGTGCAAGACATACTCGGGTATAGGACTTGAAGTAGAAAGGACTCTCAGAATTTTTCTCATCACTTGACAGAGATATTGTTATGCTGTAATTCAACACAAGCCTATCATCCTATCACTTATAAGTTAATTCTTTGGATATGACAAATTTAGGGAAAAAAAAAAGAATAAAGAAAAAAAATAGTAGAGGATAGGGTGAGAATTGGTTTAGGTTCTTTTCCCTAATTCTTTCCTGCAGCACTTTGCTAATGAGATACATGGTAAAATTACATCACTCATGAATTATTTAACAACATGCCCCCTGGAATTTCTACAGCCTGAGCTTAGATGACTCATGAGCTTGAAATCAGGGCAGCTCTAGGCATTTTAGATTTCAGAACATACAGAAACCATGTACGTGTTTTTCTACATCCATTATTTTTCAATAACTACAATTTTTTTTAACTTGAACTAGCTGGGGAAATGAACATGTCCTTGAAATGACAGTGGCAGAATAGTGATCCGAACATGATGACTGATTTTCCACTATGTGGCATTCAGGTAAATTCCTGAAAGTGAGATGCAGAAATCCTCAGACTGGCAAAAAAATCACTCTGATTTAATGAATAAGAAAATGTGACAATTTAGGTTGAAAAATTTGCCCAAGAAATGTGGGTCAAGTGTGTAGGTAGTTATGCTTACAATCAGAAGTTCACTTATTAACTCCCATCCTGCAAAAACGTACGCATGTATCAATATTGTGTTACTAGCAGCTAACATTGAAGGAGCAGTGGGTTTGCTATCACTAGCATCTTCTAAGCTATTATTTTCCTGTTAGGTGTGTTTTGCAGGGCAAGCTTGGATGATTTATCAGCTAAACTAACTATCTATGAAGGACACATCCAAAGTAAATGGCAAATTGAGATTCCCCAGCTGGCAGTCTTTAAGTTTGGAATCTAACAAAGCTGATGGAAAAATGCAGCATAACATTCAGTGAGGGCTCTGCCTCATAACTACATCTCAGATGATTCACGTGCAAGCAGGAGGGCAGCTTGATAGAGACTAATGACACATGAATAAAGCTAAAAAACATTTTATAAATTAAGCACTGCAGATTGTGGCTGCTCAGTGTAATTCCAGAATATATTTTTAGGGCCACACTTTCCATCCACTAAGTGGCCTGAAAAAGGTGGTTGATCCACTACAAGGAAATTTCCTTATTGCAGTTCTGGTCATTGGGAAAGACTCCTCAAGAAACCATCCAAATGTGGGCTGCCATTAACTGCCAGGGGCAAAGACCCTCACACAAGCAGTGCCAGTTTCTGCAGGACACATCTTTTTCCAGATGCCTGAAGTTTGAGTGTGCGGTGGGCAGGACCAAGGGCAGTGATTGTCCCCCTTTACTGGCACTGGTGAGGCCACACCTCAAATCCTGTGTTCAGTTTTGGGCCACTCGCTACAAGAAGGGCATTGAGGCACTGGAGCATGTCCAGAGAAGGACAACAAAGCAGATCAATGGTCTGGAACACAAGTCTTATGAGGAGCAGCAGAGGGAGCTGTGGCTGTTTAGCCTGGAGAAAAGGAGGCTCATGAGAAACCTTATCACTCTCTACAGCTATCAGATAGGGGGTATAGCAAAGTGGGTCTCCATTTCTTTTTCCAAGTAATAAGTGATAATCAAAAGGAAATGGCCTCAAGTTGCAACAGAGGACATTTAGACTGGATATTAGGAAAAAAATGTTCACCATAAGGGTTGTCAAGCATTGAAACAGGTTGTCCAGGG
>NW_008690793.1:45383-49539 GCF_000695815.1 Acanthisitta chloris | reverse complement strand
AAATGAATATGTATATTCATTTCTTCCTGAACAACTCTTCTATGGAACACAATCTTTGGTGAAAATCCATCTTTTAAGAACTATTGGAAAACGTAGATCTTTAGCAAATGAAAACTGATTTTCAGTAGAATTTTGTTTGTAAAATAAAACAAAAAATATTTTCAATTTATATCCTCAATTTACAGAAAACATCATTTATCGACAATTAAAATTTAATTTGAGTAGCACTCTGAGAATGCGCAACCTCACACCTCCACCTTCTGTGGACTATCAAAAGTAGTTCTTAGCTTCCATGAGTTAGTAAAATATATTTTGCTCATTTGTTGCTTGTCCTGACATTGAAAAGTTTATTGACTTTGTTCAGAACCAAGTAAAAAAGCAGTTTTATGTCAAAAACAAGACAAGATACCAGAATGGTTGTAAGACAAATTCCATTATTTGTGAGAAATACAAGCATGTCATCTGAAAAATTAGGTAATGTGTCCCATGTGTTGTAAAGAACATATGTTGCAGTGGAATCCAGAAAAGTACATCCTGTTATATTCAGTGGTGCATCTCACTTCTTCTCACCCTTCTGCTGTCTCATCACGTGAATTATATTCATTTTCACACCCTGCAATTCTAAATAAATCCTGTATCACTTCTTTGCTGCCTCCCATCTTGTGATTGACTGATCACAGAGAACTTGGTAGTCCTTACATGATTTTGGTTGATCACGAGTAATTCTAATAGAGGTAAAGCATGAATAAAAGAAAAATAATCACCAGATAAATGCCTGCTAATGAAATATGCTATTAGTTTGCACTGGGGATTTTACTGCATGTTACTCATGGGACAGGAATAAGCATCACTTCTACACTAAGCTCAAGACTTGAAATCATTTCTATTCTTTTCTAGAAGAATCTTAGTTCTATTAGCTGATAAAACTTTATCAGCTAGGCAAAGATTTATCTTGACTTCTAAATTATTGTCCATATGTCGTGACTGCTATTTTTATTAAAAGTCCAAGCAGAACATCCCACAAGGGATCATGTAGGTACTGTAGAAGAAGGACTAATTTTAGAATAAACCATCACCATTGCTAGATGGCACACCTGTTGGTTCATTCTGCCAAGAGTATGCTTAAAACCAGAACCTCCATTTCTTGTTGTCAGTCTTGCTCCAGAGCATATAGTGATGTAAAATCTCTCTCCATATTGTCAGACATGCTATGTCAGAGAACAGAAAATACCACTGAGTTAGAGAGTGAAGATAATGTCAGGAACATGGGAATGGAGAAAGCTACATGCTTAGTGCAAGCAAAATCTTTTATGCAAGAATGAACAAAGGAAATTGCATGACAAAGATCAAAGAGGCTATAATGATTTTTTGGATTTCCTTCAGCAGTTTTTCACAGTAAACAAGGTCTACATTCCAAGTGAAGTTCAGAAGCAGCTAAAAACTGCAGATGATTTCTAAAATATGGCAAAAGAGAGTCTTCTCTACTGATGCAGATAAACAGAAGTTATTCCTGCCCTATCAGACAGTATCCCCTTTCAAAGCCTCCCTAAATTAAACAGCAGAAAGGCAGTTATGGCAATTTCCCCACTCCTCCTGTCTCTCATGTACCCCATTTCACTTTCCTCTCCTTACTGTGCATCTATGTCCTTCTTCTGCAAAGATCAGAAGACAGGAAAATTTGCCTTTGCAGGGGAATAGCTATGTCAAAAGGACACTCAGGCTTATATTCAGGACCTCAAATGTAAAGATCTCAAAGTACTTCTTAGCACAAAATGTAATATAATATTTTAAGAATTCAATATTCTCAGTCTCTGAGTGGAAAAAGAACTATAGTCATGTAGTAATTTAGTGGCACAGTCAAGATTGGCATTTTTGCCTTGTGTCATTTTTGTTTCCCATTTGCCTAGGTAGAATTTCCAGTCAGAATAAAATGTACACAGGAGTGTTTAACCAGATGACACTGGCCACATCTTAAACAGCAATAATGCTTTTTTCATCCTTCCTTTTCAGAATAATCCTACTGTGCTTACAAGATCTGACCAGTATCAATGAAGCATGTGTGTGTGAGGTAGCACACAGTATGCTTCCTAAAATCTTTGATAAGTTAATCACAGCATTAGAGAATTCAGTAATAAGTAAAATATCACAAGGAAAGCATTGCATAAAAAAAGAATGTTAACAGAAGCTGTTGAAAAGTCTCAAATAGTAAAAGCGTCACCAAACTTTCACTATTTTAAAGTGTATTATCAAGACAGTTAAGAACTTACATACTGAAATAAATATATCTATGATTTCTTATAGATAAAATAAAACTTTTCTTCATCTGTTCTGTTCAACAGCCTCCTGTGTACTGTAACCCCAAACAAAGCAACAATACAGCACGGGTGCTTGTTTTGTGGCACTTCGAGAACCACATATGGAGTTTTATGACAACAATCTCCTCTTTTCATGCAGAATGTAAAAAATTCATGAGGTTTTGTTATCCTGGAATACAGAAAAACCTGGGAAAGTTCTAGGTACTGAGCAGAAAATATGAAGACCCAGAAAAAACTGTCATGCAAGTTGCTTTTGGCTTCTGGACTGGGGGTTGAACCTCTCTGATGGACCTACGCTGGGCCTTGATAAAATCAGAAGATATCTGGATTCTAATTGAATAGATTCCTAGCTTAGGTTAGGAACAGGTTGGTTGCCTCTGGATATGGTTCTAGAAGTGTGAATCACATAGTTTTAATGACGATACTATATATAGCTGGTGTGACACCTTATTAAAGGTATGCATGTAGTAAATATGCTAGGGGTCTCAATCAATAAGATGATGGAACCACTGATTTTATCCTTCCTTCTCCTGTTTTTACATCAAAATGCATCAAAATCAAAAACACTTCCATACATAATGCAAGGGCTTTTATTCTAGGGTTTTTTTAACACTAAACTGCATTTTACTTTACATAATGAAACTATATTGTGGTCTGCTGTATAGTTCAATGAGCACCTCCTTCTATATATTAAAATAACTTCATATCACATCAAATTAGAAGACCTAGGCCAGAAAATTTCTTTTTCTGTTAATCTGAAGGATAATATTCAAAGTCAGTGAACCTACTTCTGCTTGAATTATAAAAGGAGACAAGCAATAAAGACATAAAATTAAAAACAAATTTATAATACAAGAATATGAGCTGTGCAGGCTTTACAAATAAAAATTTTTAGTTTTGAAGTAACATGAATTACATATCAGCCTCTGTGATTAGCACGAGCTGATAGTTTTCTGCTGTTATTGTTTCAATATTAATTTGAGACCTTGCCCAATAACATTCACACAAATTATCTAAGACTCAAAGTGGTAATCAATTTGGGGGACCTGTCCTGAAAAGTGGTACTAACAACTTCCCAGCATCAATGAGCTTCTCAATCCTGCAGCTGTTTTTAAAAGCTTCCTCCCAAAGGCACATTTAGAACTAAATTAAATGCAACTTTGACTTAATTAACGTTTTAAATGATAATGAATACAATGTAGATTCATAGAAGGCATTTACATTGCGTTGTAAAACTGATAAAAATTTAATAACTCTTTGTTAATAAGTTATGTCTCTCCAGACCCATAAAGCCTAAGGCAGGCAGTGCTGTAGTCGAGGGTCTAATCCAGGTTCCTAATGCAGGTGGTATAAGGAGGCAGGAGACTGACTTGACACTTGACATTTGCTCTAAGCCTGCTCTGGATCAAGCCACTGCTTGTTCATAAATACTTTATTTCATATAGTAAAGGTCAGAATTTGGGCTCAAGGCAGGGCTATGACAGAAATGCTCAAGCTGAAACCAAGCCAGCTCTGGCATATGTCGCTTGAAATAGCTCGGAAACAGTAGAGAAGGAGACCTAACCGGCTAGCATCTGTCCCACACCAAGGAGGTAACAGGAAGAATCTGCTGCCTGGTGGTAAGAAACTGTCATGGTGAGTTTCATGACAACCAGCCACACTCAGGAACTAAAAATGCAAACATAATTTCCACGTCACCTTGCATAAGACCCTCTGCTAAATTCACTCCACAGGATGCAGACAGCATCTTTTCTAGCTTGTCCCCATCAAAGCAATCCACTCACTAGTCCCTTCTCTGTGACCCTGGTAAGAATCACTACTCACCATAGAGGCCTAAAGGA
>NW_008690793.1:31506-45366 GCF_000695815.1 Acanthisitta chloris | reverse complement strand
CCTCCCCCACCTTCCTAATTCTTCAAAAGATTCACTACTAAACTTAGCAATGCCTCCATCCCGTGATGATGTGGGAGTTCACCTCCTTGTTACCAACATCACAAATCTGGCAGAGTTCCCTCTCATCAGCCTAGTGGTCTATGCTGTATCACAAAACTAATCTGAAAAAGCATGTGCTTCATTATATATATTATCTAGTAATGTGTCAGATTGTCTTGCTTTTACCATTCTACATTCTGAAGAAGAACAGCTTGGTTTGGGGAGATCATTCTGGCTTTTTTCTACTCCTGCATTTCTATGTCACTAGTCATCTATATGCTCATACTATACCCAAAAGAAAGCTAGGTAATTTAGTAGCGTTTGGGTTCTATTCAAGTATAGAACAATTAAAGGGATTAATGTTTTGAGTATCAGAGTCAAACTACATGCTTGAAGACACCTATTGCAAAATGCCTATTGTTCCATGTTACTTCCCCTCCCCCTTCTGAAATTAATGTTGTCCATTCAGTGTTTGAAAAGGAAATACAAAAGTCATAGTGCATTCATACACATGAAAAAAGAGATGCAATAGATAACTGGAGTCTCAGGAGGGTATATACCTGCCCATACTGGTCACTGTTTCCATTTCTATGTCAGCAATATACTGAAACATACAGATGGATCAAGAAGAGGATCACCTGGAGGGCTGCATATCAAGAGTGCAAGAAAGGCAGACAAATCAAAGGGTTGGATCAGTGAAACCACTGTTTCAGCAAGCAATTCTTGAATGCCAGTTAAGACTGTGATTGTATTTATTGAGTCCATTCATCCTATCTTCTTTAGTAGAAACACCTGCCTGCATCTTTGTATGATTGCCATAAGGAGAAGAAGATGGAAAGAAAGTAGGTTAGGCAAAATTTCAGATATAAACTAAGTTTGAAAGTGGAAGAGTAATTTTCAGTCCCAGAAAAGCAGCTCTCATGGTGTCTGGCTTCTGATTTGCCAGTACCACAGGCTATGGTGCTGCCTGCCAATTGGCAAATCTCTAGCATGTACAAGGTTTGACTTCATGTCAGTAGCTACACCATAAAAACCTATATACAGTAGCATAGATTTGCCCACATTGGTATTTTTTTTTAGTTGTGCCATTGTCTAGTTTTATGTGCTTCAAAACCCCATGGAGCCGTTTTAGTAACAGCAGCTTTCTTGACATCTTCATCCTGAGAAGATGACTAAGGTAGGTAAGTTGATTTCCTTCATTACTCAGTAGTAATACAGACTATGTCAAGTTATCTATGCCTGATTTTAATTTTTTTCAGCTGTACTGGATTTGTATCTTAACTGAATTATCTAAAAATGAAATTTCCTTTTGTTAAACTGACCACTAATACATACATAGGTATCCACTTTTACATTTTTAGCATTTTGAAAGGGGACACATGCAGTCTTGTAGAGTTACTTAAAAGAAACATCATAGTCACGTCAATTCTCAGGAACACAACACTGAATGCACAGAAACTGATATAACTGAAGTAAAAATCTGTCATCCTAAAATAACATATTTGGAACCAGTTTTACATAAATCATGTGTCACAAGCATGTGTCATAGGCTTATTATTTATATTCTCTGTGGTTTTGAATTACCAGGACTTTATTTGGCACTATGTCTCACTCTAATGTCCCATTTTCATTAATCTAATTCCAAAAAAACAAAAAGAAAAAAACTAGGCTACACAACATAATGTTCTATCATTCTCCAGTATACAGAGTTGGGGTCATTCCACAGAATTGAACTGTAAAACCCACAATGATCTGATTATAATCACTTACTTATTATCTTACAATGCCATTCATGAAGACCAGCATCTGTCTTTTGTTTCCATGAAGACCCAATCACTTATTTACTCCTTCTTCTTCCTCAAAACATTAAAGGTGTACTACTGGGTTTTTTTGCAGGACAAAGACGAGATGGTGTGACCACAGAGGGATCAGTGGGTTATATTAAAGAGAAAGGGTTTATGCAGCATATGTTAAAGTAAGATTTTCAAATCAAACATACTGCCCTTCAGTGGCCACAGCAGAAGTCTCACAGCTCAGAAAAGACATGTAATGGGACAGAGCAGTGGTACTACCCCACCTTCTCATATTCAGAGCATTATAAATGTAATGTAAATGAGATCATTTTCATAGCTAGTTTGAGAATCTCATAGTCTCTAGTTACCACAAGGTGGTATACACATCCTGTAAAAGGAAAACCATTGCTGCTAAAGGGTAAACAGAAAATTCTAGCACTGAAAGCTGTCTTTTGACAGGGTACATACAGGTCCTTCCTGCACCTTCGCTCATGCATGAAAGCAAGTAGCTCCTCTTGTGTTGGTGACTGCAGCAAGACTAGAGAAATAGTAAGTTAGTTTTGTGCTGTAGAAAGCAGAGGATACGTCTCTCGCACTTGAGGAGAAATAAAGAGTATGCTGTGTAGAAAGCAGAGGATACGTCTCTCGCATTTTAGGAGAAATAAAGAGTATGCTGCCTTTTCAGCCAGTAATTCAGGAACCCAGAACTTAATAGTCACCTCATTTAGAGAACTCTGAGTTTAGTTATACAAGTGATGAGTTTTAGATACACAGACCAATGTGCATTCTGTGTGTGTTATGCATTCATCTCTCTAGCTAATTCAGTAAGTCATATGCTATTTCAACTCCTATTACAGAATTTGGCTTTTTAAGTTGCAGACACACAGGCAAGTAACACAGGTAACCTTAAGTAACACAGGTCAATGAAGAAGCTAGAGTTTTTCTTGACCTAACTTGCTAGACCACATTACCAGACATAGTTTCATTTCGGTTTACCAACCTTGGTTCACACTACCCAAAATATTCACCTAATCTTGCAGAATGTGATTTTAGGCCCTTTGAGAAAGACTCAGCAGATAACTCATCTGTACAGTATAAATCACATGCTGGCACTAGAAGACCAGATGGAACATCTGGTTCTAAACTGGGTCTGGCATACAGGTAGATACATACTTTGGTTACTTTCAAAAGGTAAGTTTTCTTCAGCTTATTTTACCATGGTCTTTCTTCCCACATAGATGGTTAGGAGTTTGGGCTGAACCTCGAATTCAAAATACAGCAATAATTACTCTTGTCTTTTGTCTCTGCAGATCCCTGACATTCACCAAAGCAAAAGTCTTCACACAAAGTTTCCCAGACCTATCAGAGCATGCGAAAGCATGCTGCAGCTCAAGCTGAATTAGACATGCCACGGCCTAATATCAAGATTGTCCTTGGAAATTTTGATTCCCACGGCAGTGGGCACAGCGGCAACTTTAGAAAAGCTTTTCTTTTGGAACATGAACTTTTGATGTTCCTGAGAAGCACAGCCATATGGTGATACAGAAATACACAAATTAAATGGTTCAGGTTAAGATTCTGTCTGTATCAATTAATCATTTGAAAAGCATCCCCCAAGATTTAGCACAGACCTAAGCAGAAACATCACACTTATTAGTAACATAATTTCATTGTATAAACCACACCAAGTTTTTCAGTGGCTAAGTACCTCTCTTCACTCTAATTGACCTGAGTTTCCAGTGCAAAAAACACTTGGACTGCTGTTCATGTAGCAATCTATCAAACACGCATAAACCTGAAAATATGTAGGCACACAAAAAAAATTACAATTCTATTTCCTTACATTTAGAAAAATTATATAATTTTTTCCCCAGACAACAGCCTCTAAACCTAAAAACTCTTTTAATGTCATTAGATGTAATCTAAATATGATTTTCATTTGCTGGAAGTACAGACAACAATATCACAACAGAGAAACTCATTCACAGTGGAAAATACACTGCGTTACTTTCTCTGCATATTATATAATTAGTAGACTAAATCCTGCATACATCATTGAATATGTAAATTGATAGCTTCTACTTGACATCAGAGTCTTACAAACAGCACTAATTCTTACAAAAACTACTCATTGTTTCAAGAAGCTTCATACAATGGTCTGTGATTTTATTTATCTTGGAAAAAAGGTCTGCTTTTATAACAAAAAGTTCGGAGGAAAAAAAAAACCAAAAAGAAAGGAAAGAAAGAAAGAAATGCATTAAGCGACTGTAGAAGCAAACCAACTCAACTGGGGCACCACGACCAAAGCAAGCCCTGTAATAGTATAATGACCTTTAATGAGTGTCTGGGGAAACAATACAGTCCTAGCATAAAAGACAAAGGGCAAAACCCATCATGGCTCCACTGACACTAATTCAAAATGATTTTCAGAACAACTAAAGAATGTAAGAGAGGTAATCTGATCCACCAATCTGACCTCACTTTGATTCTGGGGCCCTGCTGCTGCCATTTCTAATTGTCAAACACTCTACATTTCACATCTGCTCATATTTAATGAAAAGCTGACTCTCACCACCATTCTTTGAGTTAACTAGCTCTGTCAAGATGGGCATCATACGACCCCTGTGCACTGCAAAGGAAACACACTGATTTCTACTGAAGCCCTGCCAGTGCAATGTTGCGTGTATATACACACATATATATATATTTTAATTGGAAAAGAAAGGTTTAAGCTGCTTTGCAAAGAGTGTGAATTGGTATTAATTTTCGTACTGATTATTAACAGTCAAAGGTGACTAGTCTCACAAGGGGAAGAGTGAGATCTCTTTTGATTTGATGGAGTGATGAAGGGGGAAAAAGGCCCTTGAAGGACAGGATGTTAAAAATCCTCAAAGCTGTCAATATCAATTATCTTTCAAAATATAACATAGATCTAAAATGTTTCCCAAAAAGCATTGTTTGTTGGCAATAATACCATTATAGTGGAGGTTTTTGGCTCAGCAGGCAAGACAATCAAAAATGTTTACTTTATCTGCCTCTGTAGAGTCTTAAATGAACTTGAAAGCTACAGTAAACCTACAAATTAGTTTTTCTTTGCTTGCCAAACAGTGCTAATGGTAGAAATATTACCCACTTATAGAGGACATATTAATTTATCCTGATCTGGTTGCTGTTAACACCAGGACCAGGACCCAGCCACACACTCTCTGTACCAATGTGCATGAATGTATACTATACCAGGTACTGCATTATTGAGCCTGTTAGACTGTATAAGTAACTGCCTGCAGCAATTCTCAATCCAGGAAGGTTTCTTCACTTTTCTTAACAAAATATGTTTTGCTGCATTTGACTCTGATAAAGTCTCTTTAAAGGATAAAAAACCCTGTGATTTAGAACAGGACTTAAAACTGGGAACCATCCACCTTGAGGTGATGCATGAGTTGCAGCCAAGAAGATAAAAGGATGTTCAAAATGCTTCTATCCAGATATGGAGAGATTCCTGGTAAAATCTCCGAGAAACATTGTTAGAATAATTTTAATTGATACGGTCTTCAGACAAAAAATGCTAACATAAAAGATAATATTGTTATATTTTTGACTGGAAAAATAGTTCAAAGGTCAAAACAGTTAAAGAAACATCATTCACCACTTGGACTATATACTGCAATAAACATATGGTATCAAAAGACAACCAGATGCATAATCTACTAACTACATTATAACCCTTCACAGTGGAAGGCATTTTTGTCCTTGATGACTAGTAATGTAAAGGGGACACGCTTCCTGATCAAAACTCCAAATACTTCTCAGAGATGTATCTGAATAATTTCATAGTTTTTCTTTTCCATATGGGTAGGGAAAAGAAAACAGTTCCTGTCCCAAGACATAGTTTTGCCTGTTATGAATGACTGAAGTTGACATGGGGAAAAAAAATCACCATTTTATTTAACAATCTTCCTCAGCTGTTGTTCAAACCAAGCTTTGAAATTCCTACAGTCTGCCCAAAGAATTAATGGCTATGCAGAATTATTCTAAGTTCTCTGTGTTCTCTCTCTCAAAAGAGTTTTTGGGGCATATTCTGGAATGGTACTGCCCTAAGGAACAGATTCTACAGTTAATTTCAATAAAATCTGCACAAAGAATCTGCATCAGGCTAGTACTTCTAAAAAGGCACTACAAAAACTACAACCATTTTTGTTTATTCTTCTGTGATGTCAATATTACATGGAAAGTCCTGCCTTATTGAGAATGAAGGGTTACAAACAAAACAAAAGATAATAGCAGCAGTACAGAATAGAAGTTCACTTACTGCAGTTCAGCTACCAAGTCGCATCCTGCATATTTATTCACTGCCTATTGTATGGTGCTCTAGTGCCAGCATTATTAAAGCTACCTGCTTAGCACCAGTCATAGATTTAGACACAGGCCTGTTCCTCCACGGAAGCACTTAGTATTTAATTAATGACAATTTATATTGTATGAATGAAATAAAAAGGATGTCACCAAACTGTACTACTAAGGTCCTGCATGCTATTGCAAGAGCATGCTTCATAAAGAGCACACAAAGCAAATAATAAATTACATTTGTTTGTATTAAAATTAAAACAAATATAAATACAGTGCTGTAATCAAATTTGGGTTTGATTTTTTTTTAAAAAAGCATCAGCCCAGTAAAACTCACAGAACTACAATGTACGACACAAGACGGGGATGATACCACAGACATCACAGACATGGAACAGCATGTGTTGGTGTTAAAACTTACAGGCACGTAAACTGGTGGAGCAATCATTAACAGAGACAGAAGAAAGTGGGAAGGCTCTCTCAAGGGTGTCCATGTTACTATGTACACTGCCTGACATGCAAGAGCAGTCACGCTCAGAGCGTCCGCAATCAAAACAACATGCCAGTTTCATTCTCTTGTAGATGGACATCTTGGCTATAACCATGTGTTGGATGGGAGGAGAGGAAGAGCAGCAGGTTAATGGCAAGGTATATATAACAAGGCAGTTGGAAGGTAACTTAAGGGATTTAATACAGGCCTTAGTTTATGTTAACAGTCTTGACCCAGGAAAAAAAAATGCAATGAGATTATTGATAACACTTTGGCTGTACATTAAAAGTGGGGCAAAAAATAAATTTTTCTGTATTTCTGTTCAATCTCATAGAGTGACCACAGTCATGGGGAAGAATTACTGTTTACAGTCAAATGTTTGAATCAAAAAAAGAACATAGCAAAAGCACAGAATCCTAAGAATATGCTTTTCCCTTGGCACAATTAATACTATTGGTTAAAATGAAAACAAAAGGTACTAATCCAACAGATGATTTTGGCCTATCCTGTTTCCTGCAAAAATCAAAGATTTTTTTATATATAAATATATATGTATGTATACACACACAAAAACACACATACACATATATTCTTACATACACACACACACATACATTATACACATACACACATATATATACATATATAAAAATATATTTAAACATATGCTAATAATTTATCTGTATTAAATTGTGCCAAGGAACTCCATTGCAATAAATTACACATTACTAAAGAGTTACAAGATGTTCATAAAATTTTCTGAAAAATTTATTTTGCTTACATTTTGTCTTCAGGAATTCAAATTAACTCTTGACAGAATACCAAAATTTGCCCATATAAGAGACACAACTAATAATGGTAAATATGCTAGACATTAAGATCAGTTCACAAATAAGGCATCACCAAAAGCACACAGAGCATTGGTCCACTGAAACATGCTGAACCAATCACTAGCATATTTTCTGCTCTGGATTCAAAGGTCAGTGAAGAACCAAATAACTGAATGTAGAATTAGGCACTAATTCCAAAAGGAGTGCTGGGTCAGAACAGAACAATTTTATCCTTCAGTTATCTGAATGTCTTTGTTATCTATTTCTAGAAATATATTTTATAAATGTATACATAATTATCATTGTGTAATTTTCTATCTGAATCATAGGTATGTTTAAGTCTGAAGACATGCAAAGGCCACTTAGATTGTTTCACATGTCCCACTGAACCAACACTTTTGGTAATGGTTTAAATTGAACTGACTCAATTATACTAAAAACAAAACAACACTGACAGGCAAAAAGCAAATGCAGAAAAAAGGTAATGTTTTCTCTGGCCTGTACCTTCAGTTTAGGATGTCTTTTTTGGCATTATGGTAAGGACATTAAATTTAAAATAATTTATCTTTTTTTTTCCAGTTTCTTAATCCCACAGTCACCAGGAAAGAGGGATTGAAATCACTTAAATGGGTCAAGTCCTGTTCTAAGGCCTTGATGACTTGCCATACAGTATACTTGTCAAGCAAGGGTAACATTATGATTGTGGAAAACAGGCATTGAGGGAGATGAATGAGTGATCTCTTCAGCAGCGACTCCATTCCTCTAAAACTTTGCTCACATGACTAATGCCATGTTCTTTTAGCATCCTAGTAGAGTTATATTGCAGCTGTTCAGAAAGTCATCATGCATCAGGCTTGTTCATTGCATGGTACATCATTCCTCAGAGCTTGGCTTTTAGTAAGAAGGTTTCCACTGCAGCTTTTGAAGCATACACATTCAAACTACACAGAAAATTCAAAACAGCATTTGTTTTCCCATGGTTTCCCTCTGTCTAACTCTTCCCAACACATTCTTTAAAGTTGAAAAGTTGGACAGCAAAAGAAAAGTGAAATAAGTTACCAAAGGTGTGGAAGTCTTTTCAGTATGCCTATTTCATTATTTTTAAGGAAATGAAAGAAAAATAAAGGGCATTTGTGAGACATGCTAACAGTAAGTGAGGTAAAAGGCAGGCCCATTTTGTTTTAATTTCGTCTAACTCTTCCCAACACATTCTTTAAAGTTGAAAAGTTGGACAGCAAAAGAAAAGTGAAATAAGTTACCAAAGGTGTGGAAGTCTTTTCAGTATGCCTATTTCATTATTTTTAAGGAAATGAAAGAAAAATAAAGGGCATTTGTGAGACATGCTAACAGTAAGTGAGGTAAAAGGCAGGCCCATTTTGTTTTAATTTCAGCTGTTTTAAGAAAAATAAAGGGCATTTGTGAGACACGCTAACAGTAAGTGAGGTAAAAGGTAGGCCCATTTTGTTTTAATTTTAGCTGTTTTGAAGGACTTTTTCTAACCAAACGCTGTAGCAAAACACACTGCTCAGAAATTCTCAACTGCTATGTCATTGGTTAGTAACAGTCCCTGGTTTTCATTTACTTATAGCCATATGCTGTCAACAGTCAGTAACAGGATAGGACACATTTATGAAAATTAAAAAGAAATCATCCTTAAGGGCAAAGAAGGCTGGGAAGGCAAACTTTTTGTACCATTTTTATCAGACTTAAACCAATAAAGTGGAAAATTTAAGGCCTTTTGTTCAATAGGGGAAGGACACCATGGCGCTTCTCAAAAGCAATGCCCTTCAGGGACTGTTTTTAACTATTATTGTCAGTTGTTCTGGAGATCATGCATCATTTGAATATTTCACATCATTAACATGCAGGAAACAGGCTTGGACCTGGAAATATAAGTAGCATAAAGGACTTGCTATAAGGGTTTCAATCAGTATATAAGCAACTGCATATCAGAGCAATAACTTTCGGAAAGAAAACATGCTGTTACTCTTCATTCCTCTTATACAGTCAGTTACATTCATACCAAATACAATACTTATTTTAAATAAAACAAAACATGGATTATTAGTAGGGATGACTAGTGACAAGATCAAAGACAAGACAGAAATGATTTTAAATGGTTCAGCCACAGACATACCATTTTCTATAAAACTGCCATAAACATTAACATAAAATGGGAATAATCAGAGAGACAGGGGGACCTTAAGAACAGCCTCTGTGTGGGTTTTAAATTCATCTGACACCTGTACTACCTGCATAAGAATCAACTAATTTCTATTCCTAGAAGTGATATGAATGTTGAATAGAACTGTTTTTTGACACTAGTGAAAATATAAGTTGGGACATAAAGGAAACTATTTCCCTATTTTCAATTGTATAATAAATGGGGAAAAAAAGAATAGATCCTTCTGTTTAGTATGATGACAATCACACAGCATTTGTAAAACTAATAGTAAAAATATCAGGGGAAGTTTTCATGAAGATCAGACTACTTAAACAATTTACAGACTGAAGAAGGTATATATGAACTACTCATTAAGAGCAAAATTTCTCTCAATTATTCATTAAATAAATACTTTTGGAAACTTTTTTGCTGCAATTTTTCTCAGAAGGCAGTAGCCTTCCATTCTAATAAGGAAGGAATGTGACCTAGATGTCTAAGCTTCTAGTAGCACTTTGTTTTCTGATCTCAAAAACTCAAAAAGTCCAGTCAAAATGTCTAAATCGTCTGAACCTGAAGTGTTACTTAGAGTTCACAAACAGTAATGGGAAATATTTCCAGCTGCAAAAATAAGTAAAGGAAACTGCAGATTATTCTCTACCTAAGATGTCAAGGAACAGCTCTTTTTTTCTCTCTCTCTCTTTTTTTTTTTTTTTTAGCAAGCAGAACAAAGTATCCCTTCATCTGCTGATTTTTTTTTTCAAACATATATATACCCCATCCTTGTATTCCTCCCGCCACCACAGCAGTTTTCCCTGACTTAAGCAGACAAGAGTAGATCTCTGAGGACATCTAGTGGATCTCTCTGAGGTAGCAGATGGTTAAGAGGAGGAACTGGAGGATTCTTGACTAGTAAATGGTGTAATAAGGTCCCACTACACTTCAGAATTGAAATGCACAGTGTCATTTCAATTAATCAAGTTCTCATGATCAACGCTATGAGCAAAATATCATCAGCATTAAAGGACGACCAGACTGATCTGGTCACCTCTCAGCAATGCTGTGTAGCATCATGAGACTGAAACACAGATAGGACTTCCCCCAGCACAGTTTCAGTTTCCTGAAAAATACAGCAGCATGTCTTAAACTGTTTGTGAGAATTTGCTTTCACTTAACACAACAGGCAAAGCTATCTCTCCAGTATTTAATTTTTACAAGACAACTTCAAGACCAGCAAGTGAGCTTGTTCACTGTCTTGCAGTTTTAGCAATCAAAAGCAAGTAGTTGTTTCCTCCACTATCCCATGGTGCTGTTCTTTGGCAAGACTGTAAAAACAGCAGGAGACCTGAGTGGACATTTTGCCCTATTTTAGTAGCTATAAGAATGACTCATGGGTTTTGAGATAATGGCACATTTATAGACCAATTCATTTACATTTTCAAATCTGATCATGACCTTTCCTTCATTACCTTAAAGACTCTCAGTCAGTGTACTCTCAAAGCTAACTGCATTTCTGAACAAACTGAAGCTATTGGGGAAATGGAAAAAAACTCAAGTCAAAGCTACATGACCTTTTCTTTCTTAATTCTTTCAAAGAAGATCTCCTTTATTTGTCTGTTTATTAGTATTTAAACTAATTTCTCTACTTCAGAAAGGCCTCAACATAGAAACATATTTTAAATAAATACATTGCTTCAAATAAATCTGAATTACTTCCAGTAATTTGCCTCAGAGTCAACAGGATTCATCATTTTATCCATACAAATCAGTTTCTTTCTGGTTTATTACTCATTCTTATCATGCTGACCTGTTTCACAAGCTACTTTTGCCTGCTGCCCCATCTTTCTACTCTGTCATTCTGCTGGCTAATAATAGATCTTTGAAGAA
This sequence comes from Acanthisitta chloris, assembly GCF_000695815.1. NCBI lineage: Eukaryota > Metazoa > Chordata > Aves > Passeriformes > Acanthisittidae > Acanthisitta > Acanthisitta chloris. The sequence goes on along the minus strand of NW_008690793.1, from coordinate 33,822 downwards.
ACTTCAGTTCTCTGTTTGAACGCTTTCTACCACAACAGGATCTTGATACTTTAGTGTAGTCTTCAGGAATCACAATAAGATAAATAGTAAGTAATGATAATCATAATGCAGGCCATCATAATTTCAAAATGGTCTGCACTTTATTACACAATGCCAGGAGTGTTAATTTTTCCTTGATTCTTTGTAAAATCCTATGGTGTGTACAGCTGAGAGGAGGAAAAAATATCTCAATCCTGATTAAGACCTGAAGTGTTATCACACAATAAATTCAGAATATGTGGTAAAATGTTGAAGATGTTTCACAGCCTCTCTTACTTTGAATAGCTGCAGTTACACAGTATTGTTAGCAGCCTCAATCTGATACAGTAATGCTGCACTGCAGCTATGAGATGCTTGATCCCCTTTGCTGTTTTAAAGAGCAAGGCTATATAATCCCAACACTGCCCTATAACCAGCACATTTCTTTGCAGTACTTGTACTGCTAAGCAGCAAATTCTTTCCATGTCCCAAATGCTGTGTTTATTTAAATCACCATGAATGTACACACTAAAAGTGGCTGATGAGAGCCTTCATAGATTCTGTCCACTTTAAAGTAGTATGACCTAGATTGACATGAATTGGTCTATAAAGTTCATATTCTATATATTATAATAATGTAAAACTATACAGCTTAGGTACTGAAAAGTCAGTGTGGGTCTACATATGTACTTAATTTCAAAACCAGTAAGATTGGGAAAATAATCACTACAGCTTGTTTCCTGTTGAAGATATCTCTGGGTTTATACATTAAAAGTTAGCCACATTTAATTCATTGTCTGACTTTCCCCCATCCACTCTTTGTTTTTTTTTACCACCGATGGGGAGAAAGAAGTTAGATTAGGACAATAAGAGATTTCTGTGTTGCTCTTTGTGTCAGCTATGGAATGGAAAGGATGAAGTACCAAAAAATTGAAGAGGTGTCTAACAACTAATTGAATTGTACTTAACCAGGCGAACAGTTCTATGATGGTAACTACCCTAGCCTAACAGATATCCTAAAAAATCATGAGATATTTCTAGAATAATTTCAAGGAAATACTATTGCCAAGATCTCATTTTCAAATAGGGATAAAAAAATAAGCTTGTGGAAAAAAAGGGCAAATATGTGAAAGAGGGGAAAACTGCTGTATTTTCTTCAACGTCACCCTAATCTCCATTGGTGTAAACGATGAGAAACTTGTGGGTATGACGTCACTGCTACATGCAACATAAATAAAGAAAAGAACCAAAATACTGAACAAAAATACTCTCTGCTAGAGAAAGACAGGTTGGACCGCACTCTGGGCTACAGGGAACCCATTTTTACTCACAATAGATCACTATCAGTGTGCAGTTAAAATATAGTAGGGGCCGTGTTCCAAGGCAGCAAGAGGAAAAATAAATCAAAAGTTTGTCAATTGTCATAGATTACAAGAAATTCCTTCAAACACATCAATGTACACATGATATGTCCCCTCTGGGGTTCAACCCCCACCGTTCACAGCAAGCACTGTCACTGGAAAAAATATAGAGAGAATTAGACCATAGCTGTCGCACAGTGAAAGAAACAGGAGGAACAGGTCATCCAGTTTAGAGATTTCATCCCAACGTGGCTGAATTTTATATAAAGATATACATGTATTTGGCCTCTTGCTGCAAAAACTACAGTTAAATGGAATAGGAAAAAGATCGAAAGCATTAAAAAAATATTAACAATCTGTGAATAAAATTTCCACACGTATTTCTTTGGACAATGTGACATCAGCATTCATATGTTAAACAGAGGGTGGGATGGATAAGGCGAAAGGGATGGCAAAGAAACTGCAAAAGGAAAGCAAGGTTACTTTAATTATCCCAGGCCTTGTAGAAATGTACTAATCTGCCCTGAATTATTAATATTAGGCCTAACAAGTTTGGACAAATGGCTATGTAGGTCAGACTCATGTTTAGACCCCAACAATACCACAAGCTAACATTCAGACAGTATCTAAATTGAAGTGCAACCTCAGATGCATTATTAAAGAATGTGGGTTTTAAGTGTCATGGGAAGCTGCATTAATTAATGCCACCACAATTAAGTTTTCCATGTAAAGATATTCTTTCACATATAATTCACCTGAATGTGTCAATATTTTTACATACAACCTTTCATTTCATCTTACACATTTCCCACATTCAGCTGCCTCTAATTACAATGCTACTTGCTAATTAAAATATGTATTTATCATATAGGACTACATAGACGCATGTCTGACTGTATGCAGTGTCTTTGAAAATCAAATTGACATATTAGCTGTT
>NW_008690793.1:0-31492 GCF_000695815.1 Acanthisitta chloris | reverse complement strand
GGAAAGAGTTTTCACAATTTATGCTTTATTTTAGTTAGACTGCATTTTTAAGACCAGTGATTTGTGTAGCTTACAGATAGAAATAACAGTTAAGATTTTTCAAAAGTGATTAGTGATTTGAAAACTAAAGCTACGACATTTCATGTGAATAACAGACTACACTAAAGACTTACCTTAAACAAAACAAAACAAAAATCAAGTCCCATAAAAGGGATCTCAACATTGTCAACAAAATTTGAGAACCAAAAATCACTAATTACTGTTGAAATTTTTCTTTTTTTTTTCTTTTGCCGACTGACAGTACTTCAAAAGCAAAGCAATTGTATTATTTCTTAAGCCTGTGAGCATGCTCCTAGTGGAAGCTGTTCTTAGTTGTACTAAGGGCTGCCTGCTATTACAGTATCTGTGACCCTATGTGTGTCCAGGAAATGGGAGGGAAGAGGGGAGACAATGAAAGGGAAATTTAAGACTTTACTCTCACTGACCTTTTTTTTCATTTTTCACCTGACTCAGAGGATTCCTTCCTTAGTGTTCAGTGCTCACCAGCTCTGACAGATGCCTCCTTCTTCTGCCTCACTAAATCCATCATTTTATTTATTCATCTGTCCAACACCCTTTCATTTATTGGACTGATATGTGTGACCATGCCATTTGTAACATTTCCTACTGCTATGCACAGTAGTTGCCACTCTTGTCTCTCCATGGCCTTACTGTTGATAGTATATCCATTGTGTTGGCTAGGTGGCAGGATACCCTGTTTCCTCCCAGGTTTCCTAGTACTGAGGAGGTTACCTTGAGTCTCATTAATGTATAATAAAGGGCTCTTGCCCTTGATACTGTGAATTCCTGATTCCTATTTCCTAACATATGACAATAGAAAGTATAGATCTCACATTAAACTGACAGATCTCTGGGTTTTTGGGATTTTTTTAAGCAGAACATGTTCAAAAAGCATACACTATGTGAAGGAGGAGTAGAGAAGAAAATACAAATAAAATAGGTCTTTTTTTTTTTTTTTTCGGACAGAACCAGATAAAATTAAACAGGTAACATATTTCTCTTTAACTGTTGAGTAATTTGGAAAAAAGATGGCGTTTGAGAGTTACAGGCACCCCAAGGCATCTGTAACTGGCTTTACCAGAACTTACTCAGCAGACTCATTGGCTTTGGCAGCAGTTCAAAGGTCACATTCTCACATGGATAAACTGTTCTTGAACAATTTTTTTCCAATATGTTAGGCAATGCATACATTCCTTCCACATCAGGCATGCTTTCCATGTGCTTTGCTCTCCTTGTGGCTACTGGGAAGATAAATACCATTTTCTGTCAGTGTTTCAGCTGCTGTCTCTCAGTTATACTATTGTTCCATACTCCTGTTTTTTGGGGAGGAGCTTTTTAAAAAAAACTTCAGTGACATATTTTTCCTTTTTAAAATCATCTTCAAGCATGTGTCCCTTAGAGGCACTCCATAAAGGCAGAGAATGTCCAGTTTAGGCTTTCTTCCATCCTCTAAAATAGCACAGTGATAACACTGACTCGAACTAGAAATGAGAGAGTTTTTTCCCATTTAAAAGGAATGGTAAAATAGGCATGATCAAACTCTTTAGAGGTCTTTTAATTTACCTAATCAATACTTTTGAACTGAATGATCTTTTTCATGGCAGAATACCATGGAATACACATAAACATTCATATATCCATTGAGAAATGGAGCCCTAAATCCTTTTAGTATCAGTATTACAAATATGCATGGGTCAAACACATCTTCAGCCAAAAAGTGGTTGTGACAATTCCTGCAACAAGTCCTTTCAAAGTATCCACAGATACAATGCTACTTGCTATGTATTAGCAAAGTCTGATCCCAATTCCAAAACTCAACTATTTTTAATGAAAAAATGTCCAAACAATTTCAGAAATTAACTAAATTTAATATTAGCATTACAGCTAAAAGGATATATGTAAGAGGCACCATGTTTTAATTTCTTCCAGACAAACCTTTCCTACAGTAAAACTGTTCATTTATTTCAATATTAACATTTGAATAGCCATCTGATGGAATATAATTCCCTAGTTTCTTCTTTTACAGAATCATGTTCAGCAAGTCAGACAGAAGTTCTTTACTTTACAGAAAACTATTGAAATTACTGGATTTCTGCATGTGATGAATAAGAGCAAAATTTCACTGTTGGTTAATTCTTAACTCAGAAACCTCCACAATTAGATCTAGCTTGACTTAATTCTTCAGGTGTTTTTAGCTTCAGACCTTGATGGACTTCCTAATGAAGAAACAGGTGTGAGTGCTGTGAAATGTAATAAAAACATATGGACTTCATAAATGCAAATGGAACTTACTATGTTGCTGTGCATTTATTTCTTAGCTTTTCTGTACCACTGTGTAAAACATGTAAACACATGTGCAGGTATTCTTCAGGGCGGAACAGTTCATGAAAAGGAGAGGGAGGGAGTGATAGAAATATTACTTACGCCGTTTGCAGCCACATTTTTTTATCCTTTTGGGATCCGTGATGTCATCATGACAGGCCTTGCAGTAAAAATATGCCCTAGAGAGACAGAATGGAAAAACTGACACATTTCTTAATCTGTATAAATGAAATTAGTCCCACATTTCCTCTTGTTGCAGTGACAAATTAATGAAACATGCCAACACTAATTTCCTTTCATCTTTGAAAAGGTTTAGACATTTAAAGTAGGAAATATTTGCTTGCAAGACCATCCATTTCAAACACAAGACTCCAAATCAGTGTTTCTTTTAATACACTTTTATTTGAAAAGTAATTGGAAGAAGAGATGATAATTATGACACAGTGTGTCAGTTCATTTGTCTTTCATATTAGAAAAAAGAGCATTCAATGAATTTTGTCATAAAAAAATATATATAATGAATTTTCTGTTCTTATTGTCTATATTGGACTGGGATGTTTTTGAAGACTGTTTAGCACCCTGGACCAATTTTTCAGGCTGGTCACAAGTAGGGCTTCATTTAAACTACAATGAGACTGCAATGAGATCACTGTGACAATAAATATCAGATATTCTATTTGCAAAAAAAACCCAAAGCCTAACCAGAAAGGAAAAATCCACTCAAGAAAAGTTCCTACAGGAACATCTAAATGAAAGAATTGAAACAACCTTGATTCAGAGTATTTTTTTTGTCCTTCACATCTGAATAAATCAGAACTATTTTTGTTTTGAACCGGCAAAAGTCAAAATTTCAAATAAGAATATGCAATTAATAAGATGAACCATCTAGGTTTCTATTCAGCATTTTGCTCATGAACTTCTACTCTCATATCAAATGGTTCATCACTACGTGAAGCAAAAGAGAACTAAGGAAGTGAGAAAGGATAAACTTTTGACTTTGCATAAGATTTAAACAAAATTCCAATTTAATAAATATGCATCAGACTGCCCATAGGAGAGTTTAATCATGCCTGTCAAGTCAACACGTCATGTAAGGCTGCTGTGACACATTTCATGAGGATCACAGAGCTGGCCTCTAGCTGGACAGCTACAGTTTACTAGGATTCTTGCTGGCATAACAAAATAAACATACCTTTTAACCTCCTGAAATTACCCTGTACTTGTCTATACTCAGGACTGGTCAATTCAATGCTTATCATTCCAACCCCCTCTCATTGCATAGTTCTCCATACAATTTAGCAGTAAGAAGCAAAGCTACCACTTTGCAATCACCCACAAATTTTGCTGACAGTAGTGGATGGTTGATTGCTACAACAGTAGGAAGGTCACTGAAACAGAGCAATCTACAGTCCAAAATACTAAAAGAAAAATAAATACTATTAATACACAGCCTCTAAATAAACACAGCCTTTGGCACTGCAGTTAGGATGATCACTACGGATTCTTCTAGATTAACTAGACCATGGTCACCACAGGTGGAACAATAATAAAGGAAATGTTCAGAGATATAAACTAGATACCTAATTTAAATAGTTCCACATTTATTGAAATTATTTTACACCCCTGAATAATGGCCCTGGTAGTTAGGTAGCCCATCAGGAGAAAGGTAGCAGGTCTAGCATACAAGATCTGAACCAGAGAACACAAACTTAAGCTTGCAGTGAGAGCTCTGATGATGTAAGTCCTACATGTAGCACACTTAATTTCTCTAAGAAACCTCCAGGAAGATTACTCTCTCAGGCGTTAGTATTTCCAAGATGCAAAATGTAAAATGAAAATGCCTTCCCTTGTCATTTGCAAACTGTGCTGCAGAAAGTTTCTGGTCTTCAAGATATTCACATTCCACAAAAAAAGAAAAAAAAAAACTACCTCAAAGGAAATGAGAGCAAAATCTTATTCAAATCATAACTCAATGTCAAGACATTGAGGAGGAGAAAACTGCTTCCAATTTTAACAGTTTCCCCCCAGTTCAGCTGTAAGCCCCTTTATGGAACAAGAATCAACTACCACAAAATATTCTCTCACAAAACTCCATGACATGAACTGAACATAGGTCATTTCTAGAGATCATGACTCTGAAGTCCACTGCAGGACATATGTCCTAAAGAGTACCTTCAATCCTATGTGCAAAGTCAAGAACAAATGCTTTAAGTGGTTGCTGTAATAAACTTATCCTTCTACATAACTGGGGTGAATTAAGTGGATTTGAAGCATTAGGATTTCTGATGCTAGAACTAACATATAAATGAATATGGAATAATAAAGATGCAATTCATATAGACTGTATTATATTTAAACACTCAACATTTTATGTGAAGCTATTTACCTAGGCATAATTGTTTCTAATGGGAAAACTATTGTCCTAAAAAAGCAGAAGTGATTATAACAGGAAGAGTAATTCAACATCGTATGTTATAATTCGTTGTGGAATATATAAATATGAATATCTTTAGCTTAAAGGAGCTGAAATGTCTTCATTAACACAAAGCCAGAATAATTTAATTTGAAATTCTGGTATACAACGTTTAATTTTGCTTTATTAAAGAATCATTTTTTGCCCTCAATTTTAGAACATTTTTCTGACTCTGAAATGAACACTTTACATAATTGGCTTTGATAGTTGAAACACATCTGATAACCATTTGCTTTGCACAGAACAGCTAAGAAATGTGGTAAGGGAGGCAGCATGTTTCTAAACAAAGCCTTCTGCCAAAAGCCAGGCAGGACTGGAAATCTTGTTTTGGGGTTGCTATTAGGTAAAATATGCAAGATGAATGATGCAAAAAATTTCTGTGAACACATTAATAACTGTCAACTCCTCCCTGTTAAAAATGCTATGCCATTTTACTTATAGTCTGAAAAAAACCAAGCCATAGGAGAGTGTAAAATGCCTTACAAATATAAGAAAGATAGCATCTCAGTAAAGCAATGTGAAGACAGTTCCAAATATTCAACTGGAAAAAAGCACCAGAGAGGAAAAAAACTATATGCAGTGTACCTGAGGCAGTGCTGTATGCACATACTTCAGAGAGGGTATGAGAAGAATGAGAGGACAGGAGCACTGCTGTTCTGCTGTGAAGGCTTCACCTAACCAAAAACTATCTTAGCTCTTGCCACAAAAGCACAATTCGAGTTCTCTGATTTCACAGTTTTGATGCTTCAACGTTCTTTAAGTATTCATGTCAAACATGCATTGCTTAAGTTTTATTTTCACTATAATTAAATCCTAAAAATTTTGGGACTTAATAAAGGCTATCATTTGAATATTTCTAAGTATAGGATTTAGTTAAAATATCAAACTCATGGAGAAAATGAAGTAAAAATCTTATTCTTGATGGCATGGCTTATAACAAAAATACATTTTTTTAATCTTACAGACATTCAATGGATCTTTCTTTTAAAAATTATTTTCTCACATTGCTCTTTTATTCCTTCCATGCATATTATAATCCTAATAAACAAGGGTACACACATTTGGTCCTAACCACAATACCATAAAACTCCTTCTCATTTAACCCAAACCTAGTACAGCCAAGTACAATGAAGTTGTCTACAATGGTTGGCATATACTACACCATTGTAGTTTGATTTATATTTATGAGGCCATAGAGTTTGTAATTCCATTAAAGAACAATGACGATAACATAAATATTATTTTGCTAATGCAATTACTGAATGAATACAGTAGCCTGCTCGCATCAAATATTTGCTAAAGTCTATGTAAATAACAACTACTCTAAACCTGAAACACAGATAAAACTAATCCCTTTCCTCTCTAATAGTAATTCCTCTGAGACAAAATAATTGTAGAGAAAACAGATCAAAATATTTTACATTTTATAGCAGGACTCAAAAAACAGCCTCTTTATTTCTTTTCATATCTGCTGCAAAATTATTTTATTTCCTTGATATCTCGAACTGTAGTTCAGAAAATTACATGTATATATGGTTGGTTCACTACAGTAACAACTCAATTCCCCCGAGAATCTTTAAACATAGAATAAGGAAAATTTGGTGTGGTATTTACATGTAAAGAAAAAGAATTACATTAAACATATATATTCAAATTTAAAGATAAAAAGATATTAATTACCTTTTTACTTCTTTGGCATCACTTGCAATGAAGAATCCTAAGGTACCTTCTTGAATCTTGACGTGGTTTCCAGGATTGATTAATATACTGCTCAGTGAAACAAGAACAAAACCAACAAAACCGTAAGTTTAAATTACTTTTAACTGAGTGTTCCAAATTAGCTCTATTTGATTCTGTGATAGGGGACCCACTAGTTAGGAAAGGCTGCAAGGAAATTTAAAGCCATTCTTCCTTGAAATTTCCAATCAAATAACAGTTTCACATGCCTTTTACAAAAACTTAATTTCGAGACAGTCACATGCCTCTGCCTATAATCACATCATGTGTTTACATCTGTTTCCTTATGTATTTGCTTTTAATATAGACTACACAAAAGCCTCTCAGAAACATGAAGTGTGAAGCTGAGCAGTGCTGTTTTCTTGCTCCGTCATGCAAAGTGGTGAAAAATTCACAATATGGTGAAAGGGGAAGAACCAGCAACCACCACTCAATAACAACACAAAATATCATTTATGAAGCTAAACCCTTCAATGCAAATTTTTGCCAATTTCTAGTGAAATAGAAAGTTAATGGGACCCCTATCTGGACATATAATGTTATTGTTTAAAATAATAAATACACACATACACTCAAGGGGAATGGTACAAGACAACCAGTCACGACAGCTGAAAAAACATAAAATGAATAGAAAGTTTTTAAAACACTGCTATGCAGCCATGAAAGAACAAAAATAATCCAACCACACTGATAGATTAGCCTCAGCTAAATTTGAAGAAGGAGATTATAAACTGCCATCAAGAAGTGGGGTACTCCATGTTGCTCTATGAAATATCTTCTTTATTTTCATAATAATTTAACTTTAGATTTTAGGTAAGGCACTTTGCAAAGTACCAAGCTAAATATGAATATACAGACAGAGTTAAATGTAAATATAATCTCCAGTAAGTTTTACTAATGAGTAATACAACTAAGGTTTTGACTTTCTAAAATTTAATAAAGCTTTTCAAAAGTTCCCTCTTTTTTTATGTCTTTTATTAATCTTACTCTTTTTAACTCAAAATGTAGTAATGGCATGCGTATGAAGTTTAGAGTAAATAATGACTACCAGCAATTAAACACCCGTAGATTTAGTAAAAATTGATTTTAGGGAAGTATATATACCAAAAAATTAAATGAAGCACATTTCTTAACAGACATATATTATTAAAATTTGAAGGTCCAAAGTCTTTCATGTTATTGTTAGGAGGGAAAATGGGTCTCAGTACATCCTTTATTCAATATGTTATTAATTCTCTATACATTAGGAAGAAAATAGTATGACATAAAATATTTCTGAAAGATTAACAATGAGCACATTGTTTTGTGTGATTCCACATGCCCACAAGGCCTTATGACAAGAGTCACAAAAGACAGAAGGCCACAAAAATAAAGCGCTCACGAGTTCAGAAGTAAAAGGTTGGTCATATGGTCATAATTCAGCCTCCAACATGTAGACATTATGATACAATTCTTAATTTAATGTCCACAAACTACTTCCTTCTCACAATCTGGAGCTTCATTCAGTGGTGTTTTCCTGCCATTACTTCAGGCATGGCTTCACATAATTTCTGACTTTTTAAAATGAGCATCGTATTTTTCTTATGTGTTTTTCTGCAGTGTTCATCACTATAGCATACAAATGGTTCACAAATACATAGTTTATTTTACAGGAAGGATGAAGATATGGTATTATCCCATTTTACAGGAGAGAGATTAAGTCAATATGAGATATAGTAGTTATTAATTTGGGATGCCCACAGATCTTTTTTTAAGTATTTATCATTGTGTAGCTCCATATACACTTTCTCGGGATTTCTGCTGTCAATACGAATGCTCTGCATTTCTGGAAGTCCAACCTCTGATTTCCAAAATAATGAACACTTAATCAGAAGTCATCTGTAAAGGTTAAAATTATTATCTCACTGTCAGACAGATATTCCATGGCAGAGGCTGGAAGAGAAATTAAACCTCAAAGAAAGCATCTACCCATATATCCTTCCTTTTCCTTCATTCACAGTTTCAAGCTTTGCAACAAAAAAAAGGAGAGGAGAACTATAGAAATTGGAAAATATCACCACAGAAAATAGGTTCATCTCCAGAGCACACTTTAGCCATGTTTGCAAAAAATGAAATGTGATAGTGTAAATATACCTACATTATGCACACAGATAAATGAGATGAAATAAAGTTGCATAGCTAAACTTTATATCTGGATTTTTGGTATATCTGGTATTATATCTGGTATATTAGTGAATTGAAATTGAAACATTTACCTAATGCAGTTTTGAACTGCATTTTCACAAGTTTTAAAATGGAATAAGACAGCAGAAAAACCCAAACAAAACCAACAAACATCCACAAGAATTTCTTTATCTGAAACCAGTCACTCAGGTCACAAACAGGCTGGAAAATTTAGATTTCCTGGAAAGCTTTTGTCACTTGAGCCCACAGAGCACTTACTAGTACTCACAGAGATACCTGTACTGGCCACGAGTAAGGGAGATAAGACATATGCTCTTCCAGTACTCATAGACAAAGCCTGAAAAGGGCCTGTCTTAAGCCTATAAACTTACATGAGCCTATATAAGTCACTTCTCAAGAACCAGGAGAAAATCTTTCTGCCACTAAGTCTTTCTGACAAAACTTTCTATCATGTCCATAACTGCATCTGTGCTTCAGTCTCTATTTTTCTTCTTCCCTGTCTGTGAGTCCTTAATCTGCCATTATGCAGATAATTCAGGAGTTAAAATCAAAAATCTTTTAGAGATGCTAATCTCATTTATTTACTATACTGTTTCTCCTGAAATATGTAAAGGCTTGTAATATAGTTTGGGCTGGCCTATTTTTATTAGGTACAAATGAGTATTGCTTCATCAGAAAAATACTTTTATCTCCTTATTTGATTCTTTAATCACAGAAGTATTACAGCTTTTGAGTGAAAACAGATTTCTTTACATAGACCCAGGTTAGTTTTTTGCCTCATACCATTCTTGGAGATAGATAAACCATGCCCGAAGCTCAACAATCCAAACTCCACAAGCTGAGGTAACCACTAGATGTAGAAATGTTCACTTTTCAGAACAAAACTTTAAATTTGACAAGGTCATAAGCGAACGAAGCAATTCTTTTAAGATGCATGGAACATAACCTTCAGCAGCAGCAACCAGCTTCATTTATGATGTAATGCATTGTGAACGTGATTTTGTATCTCAAGATTTTCTGAGACACATTAAATCAGTTCAGATGGGTCAGCGTGTAGACTTTATTTTTGTCAGCTCTTATACTTCATTCACATATATTTTCACAAATACAATGTATTTATAGCTGCAAAATATAGATGTTATCACTGTTAATGCAGTATTCTTCTGTTGGGATACAAATTAATTTGCCCCATCACTGCTATTGGCAAAGAGTTACAGCAAAAGCTCATAAAAACTTCGGGTTTATTTACACATTGATATATAACCACAGCAAAATCATGAGCAATTTCTACTGAGTCTATATGGATATATTAAGTATACTGCTTATTAAAGCAGCAACTGAATTATTTCTTATGACACCTGTAGTGTCATTAGCTAAAGTTATGTTTTGATAAGCATGTACAGCAAGGGAAATGTTTTAAATTAAAATAATAGAATATAGGGAACAAACAGGACAGAGAAAAACAAAAGAGTCTTATGAGTATAGCAAGAGTAATGCATCTGTTATTTTGAGATGCATGTATTTGCTTAATATGAAAATATGCATATAAATATCCCCACAGTTGAGAAGATAAGTACATGGCAATCTAAATTGGAGTTTTAAGAGAGAAAGCTTCAGCTAATGTCTCATTTTTATGTATCTCCAAGGCTGGAGAGTTTTGCAGATACAGGAAGATGCAGGAAAAGGGAAAAAAAAGAGAAACTCATTAGGGTTAACAGCAAGCTCTACAGCTAAGTCATATGCATTCTGTGGCACACATTAGAAAAATATTATTGAAAATAACAATGAAAATGACCCCTGATTTTTGCAAATACATGTTTTTATATTTTAGAATTTTATAACATTTCTAATTTAAGTTACCTCAGAAAGCAATCAAGTAATAGCGAGCTCAAAAAAACTTTAGTCATAATTCTTTTAACTATTTCAGTTCCAGAAATATATTCTTTAGGACAAAACTTTTCATGATAGGGTTCACATGATTGCTTGCTCTTTCACACATGAACATTTAGAACACATGGCAATTACAGCCATGTAAATTAAATATGATTTAATGTGATTAATGAGAATTAAGAGTACTTCACCAGCACAAATCTAGGAGAAGCCAGTTCCATTACTTTTTGATAATACAACAGTTTGGAAGCTGCTTGTGGAAAAGATAGGAAGTTTGGAAACCTCTGTTTTACACCTGTTTGCAAAAGTTAGTGTGTTTGCTAAAGAAGATTCACTTGGTGACTAGATGCAAGATCACACATCTAAGAGTAATGAATATGTAACACATTGAAATTATGGAAATCACCCTTGATTTCAGTTGTACTCTCAGGAATCACAGACTGAATCATAAAATGATTTATGTTTGAAGGGAACTTTAAAAATCATCTAGTTCCAACTCTCATGTCATGGTCAGGGATATTTTTCACTGAAGCAGTTTGCTCAAAGCCCCATCCAACCTGACACTGAACATCTAAAGCTCAGGAAAGAATCAGGAATAGTATCCATACAGCTAAAAATTAGTTCCTAGACTGAAAGAAATATAAGCAGGTGAAACACAAATGGGAATCAGTGCACATTTGAGCTGCACAGTTTAAAATAAAAAAATGAAAAAGTGAAAATGTGGTCACAAAAATTCTAGACAAATCTTTTGAGTTCTCTTTACATAGATTGGTCAATGAAAAGGTAAGATAGGACGTGAAGACTTTTTCATATGTCAGTGGAGAAAAGTTATCTGTTCATAATTCTTATTGTGTCTTAATTGTGATCAATTTTTTGGATTATATCTTTCTGATGTTTTAAGTATACATGTTACCTTCAATAAAATACAGATACATATAAATATCTGTTTATCCATTCTTATCTACCTGAAAATACCCCAGAACATGAGCATTGCTCGATACCTTTTTGGTAGTGCCTGGATAATTAGCTGCACAATACAATAATATTCTGACCTAGCTGAAGCATACAATATTATGTCTTTCTTTTACACATTAAAAGTGAGCTAAGGTTTTGATTATTAATTGCAGATCTTCCATATTTTCCTGAACTTCAAGATATTTGATGGAGAACCTGATAGCTGGAAGTTTGAACTGAAGGACAATTTGTGAACTTACACTTTGGGGTAGGACTAATTCCCTCCAGCTATTTATTTTTTACTCATTTCTGATGTCTCCTGCCTTCAAATATCACACACGTTGGATTCAAATTATGTTTCTTGGGCTGAAACATCACTGCAAAGTTTGAGGGCTGGTATTTTTTCGTATTATCAGAATATTTAAAACATTACTTCTAATAACCTTTCAGCACACAAAAAAGTCAGTAGGAGATGAAAAATGTTTCCCGTAGTTTTCTACAACATTTAGCTATCTTCTAGGTGAACCATATGCAATAAACAACCAATCAACTTTAGAGTCTGAACCATCATTACACTGTATGTATTTATTGGTAGGCCACTTGCTAAGTGGTGTGGCTCTCTGATTTGCTTTGCACAGCTTGAAACTGAGTAGGCTTCCATTACTGCTGAAGTTGTAAATGGATATAACTTCAGACTCTTAATCTAGACCTCGCATTTGTACAGTAACTGACTCAGATTTGTAAAACTGTCAGTCTTCCCTGAAAAAAAAACCCAAAAAACAAAAAGATCTTATTAACATGGAAGAGGTACAGTGAAGGTCTTAAACTGAGCTCGCAAAGGCATGTGGAGATGCCCAGCAAGTACAGCACAGAAAATATGCAAGGCTAATAACATTTTACCAGCACTATATGAAGACTAAAAACTGAAAGACATAGATAAGGCCAATCGTAAACACACACACCAGGAGAGTTCTTTTCAGATTTTCCATGTCAGTGCCTCAGTTATGTACTATCCCTGTTTGTTCTTACTTTCAAGGTTACATTTTGGACTGCACTAAGCCTGGGATGTATCTCATGTGTCCTAGAATGCAAGCTGCTTTCAAGAACTGTCTCACTCTCTAACATCTAACATTTTGACTGCTAAAGATAGGTGAGATGAATCCAATTATCAGTGAACAGTTCATCCCTGCTTCAAGGAAACTTGTCTGATTTAGTAACACTACGTTTTTTTCTTTCAGCTTTATGGCTACCCATGTGACTGCCATCATCCTTTCAAAAAAAAAAAAAATTAAATGAAACATGAACAGCAAAATTTTGACTAAATGAATGACAAAAGCTGTAACAACTCTGTTTTGAACCTTGTGGTAGATGTACTGTACCATTCCCCATGCGACTCAAACAGTAGCAATATCTAGTAATCAGAAAAATATAACGCTCTTTAAATACTAAGAATACAGTAACTAAGACAGAACTATGTGGTATTACTGACTATAGCTACCACTCTTTTAAACAAAAACAGATATTATTTTTGATTGTTTCATGCCATGCCCAGATAAAAGCACCACTATTAGCGCAATGGCCCTTTAAAATGTACCATGTCATTCATCTAACCATAGAATTGGTGATAATATTTTTGTTTCAGGGCATGTTTTGAAGTAGAGTGTGAGGGTAGGTGCACAAATCCCACACTGGGAGTTGTGTGCATACCAGCTTCACACTGATTGTAACTCAAGTATTGCTTCTTTCCTCTGGGCTCCATCATTGACAATAATTCAGATCTGTAGTGCTCTACACAGCAAAATCCAGTAAGACACTAAAAATACAAGGCAAAAGACACAGTGCACATTACATGCTACAGTATATTAAAGCTTACTTACTACAAGCATATAAAAGGTTGCTCCCAGGAGTTAAGTTCTTTACAATAGCACCTACTAAGTCATGGTCTACAGGATGTGCATGAGGTATTTTATTGGGGCATAGTCCAAACTAGTTCAACGGTAATGGTGAACTCAATACACTTGGAAACAAATTATTTCTTCTAGCTCCAGAATTGATTGATTATAAGTACAATGAAACAGAAAAAATATACTTTATTCTGGGAGCAAGCAACTTCACTTGGTACAACACTTCTTCATATTGCTCATCATGCCAACGTTAACATGCCTTCACCACAAGATAGTATGTACTTAAAAGCAAGAAGCAAAGTAGAGGTGCAACAACTGCAGATCCTTGAAGATGCTAAGTGTTGCAGTAACTTCTCTGCAGTTGGATCATATCAATAATGCCAAACTGACAGGAAGCCACCTCTCTTATCACACATCTACTCAGAAACCATAGGAGAATAAGACTAAAACTTAAATACATAGAACACATAAAACACACGCAACAGAACAGACACGGAAAGTAACATGTGAAGAGTATGATGAAGGAAATTGAAATGTCTAGACAAAGAGAACAGGTCTTCAAAGACCACCACCAACAGGCAGAAAAACTGCTATAAGCAATTAGAAAAAAAAAAGCTTTGATGGGGAAGAGAGATGAAGACAGACAAGGATATGGAAGAGCATGCCTTATTTACTTCATCCAAACCAATAGCAGCATGATAGAATGTAGACTAGAGAGGGGCTCACAGCATGGTATACAAAGGAAAATGCAAAACATGCCATCTCAATGAAAAAACAACTCTGAGAAACAAATATATTCAGTAATGTCTTCATAAATGAGCTTAATAAATGTCATTAAAATGAATGTGACATATAATACAAACTATCTATGGCACTTTCACAGAAACAGTACAATAGTTTTAATGTGTACTGTATTATGAATAACTGGACTCAAAAGAGGACCAGCAATGCAAAGAATCAGGTATTTGGTTGTTGTTAATGGAAGATGAGACTGCAAGAGAACATGAACTACTGTATATTAAGATGTATTTTGAAGGAAGACTCTGGGGAAAGGACATCGATGAAGGTGTGAATATGAAGACAATATGGCAGCACAAGGGCTGGTAAAGACGAAATATACATCGTCACGATACAGTACAAATGAAAAAAGAGGACATGAGATGTTAACAATAGTCTGCTTTTCAAATGCAACAATCTGATACACCAATGACTCCACAATGGGGCAGGGGAAGGGGAAAGCCTAAAAAACTTATACTGTTTTATTTGTACTTCCTGCAAAGAAGTTAGTGCGTGAGTCACAAGAAACAATGGAGAGACAAAATGCTATTCTCTCTCCTCTTTGAGATTGGGGGCTCATTTAAAAATATATACACAGATATATATATATACACACACACATAGACAGATGAATATATATATGTATATATGTGTGTGCATATACAGAGAAAGATAGACAAAGATGTTATCTTCCTGTGTTCTTGGCAAGGAATTAGTCCTGAAGTTAGAAGGAGTGAAGGTAGGATTGAGGTTGGAAGGAAAGGTAACGAAGAGGGCATACCGCTTTCGGCTTCTGCAAACGACAAGAAAAAAATTGCAAATCAAACACTTTGATAAGAAATCAAGTGACACCAAAGCAAAAGCAAAAAAACCTTTTATTTAAAAGTTTTCAAGGTTTAAAGGTTTTTCTGCTGAGAATGAGAACAAATATATGGATAGACAAAGAGAACTTTTTACAAGAGGAGTAAACATGGGGTGCAGAAGGGAAGAATCCTGGTTAGCGTTTCCTTCTTGCTTAGTCATGTGGAAAAAAAGGCAAAAAATACAGGAGAAAAAAGAAGGCAGAAATATCTCTAAAAGGTATTTCAGGTGAGGGGGTTGAATGCCTGCATTTTGAACTGTTATCTTTTGTTATATATTCAACACAGGCACATTTTCGGGTTCGTGTTCACTATATTCTCTCTGCATTTTCCTACAAAAGAAATAAAATCTCCTTCCAAATGAACTAAGAAAGACTATTTTTTAAGCTAAAGTATTTGGCTTGCATCACAGACACAAAAATAGATTTAAGAAGCGCTTCCTGTTCTTAATAATTGATTATAACATTCACATATACTAATTAGAGATGAAGGAATGGCTAACTCATATTGTGACTTGGAACTACTAAAGTGCAGACCTTAGTCAGAAACCATCTAAACTGGGTTTTATAAATGCTGATGTTTCTTTGAGAGCTGAGCAGTAATTTAAACAGTATTAAATATATAAATGTAAAGGTTAAAAACATAAATCTGATCCTTGCTGTTTCAATTAATCTTTAAGATACCTTGATGAGAAACAGTTGCCTAAAAAGATAAACACTTTATAGATACTATACCCATTATATTAAAACTAATTTGCATTTATCATATTTATGACTATATTACCTACATTTAGGCTTGAATATTGTTAAATTCTGCTTTTAAGCTATCTTGAAAAATCATAGATGTTTATAATTAGCTAAGATGTACAAAACCTGTTATCCAGGTGCACTTACTGTTTTGTGTAGCTTTATTAGTAGTCAGGAAAAAAGAAGAAAAAACCCATCTGCAAGCAGGAAGCTCAGCTACTGCTAACTTGCACAGTGATATTAGCTTTGATAGGGTTCTGATAATATATAATTATTATTGATCTCAAAATCCCTATGGTAGAGTTAACAAAATTTGGCTGTAAATTAGAAACCTTTAGAAAACTGACATCTAGGTGGCTGCCTGGGGGGGAAAAAGTGCATAGGTAGATTAGTATTTATGCCATTCTACATCTAATGAGGATATTAACAAAGTCAAAAAGAAGTCTGCCATTGAATGGAATGGGCTAGTATTAGCCCTATTAAAATGGGAATTTATCCTTAACACTGAGTTGAAAATTTAAAGAGGGGATTAGGAAATTTAGAATGCCCTCACAGTACCACTTTTGAGAGCTGCACACACACCTAAATCCACTTTGCTTTAGCTCTGAGTGGAAAGTTATAAAGGCAGATGAAACAAATCTTATAAATATACTCCCTGCTTTGAGAGCTGCACACACTCCTAAATCCACTTTGCTTTAGCTCTGAGTGGAAAGTGATAAAGGCAGATGAAACAATCTTAAAAATATACTCCCTGTGTAAAAATCAGATATATAATTTACCTATATAGACATTTCATTATGACTAGTAAAAGAAATTAAACTGTTGGGAGTAAGATTTTGTTAGCCTTTAAGCAGAAAGAATGCTTTGAAAATTTCCTCTGCTCCTAGACCTGTTTCAGCTACAGCAGAAAATATTAGTTCTTAATAAAAGGGTGCCACCTAAGCAACATTCTAAATTTTTAGTTACATTTAACAGTGTTTCTCTAAATTGTAAACTATGTAAAACCCTAAGCAACATTCTAAATTTTTAGTTATATTTAACATTGTTTCTCTAAATTGTAAACTATGTAGAACCTCTCAATAGTTTTACAAAATATGAATGTGAGCTATAATCATTAAAATCAGCACATATCTACTTTTACAAAATATGAATGTGAGCTATATCATTAAAATCAGCACATATCTGTTGCTCACTCTCAGAAAGACTGAAAGTCTAAAAGGATACCCATAATCAGTTGTGAAGTTACTTCAGCTTTATGAAGAATTACCAATGACGAAGTTTAGATATGAGCACAATAAAATATTTTCAGTGCTAACATCAAGAAACATAATTTATCTTGTTCAAAAAGAGCTTGCACTTAGATAAGTGAATAACCATGTTATTCTATCTTAAATCCCCATCTTTTCATTTAGTAAGATGCATTGTAATGCAAGTATACCTAGGAAGTGATAAAATGAGGTTTAGTTCCAGTACCTTTCTGGTTAGACCAAAAGGGTTCAAATCAGAAAACCACAAATATGTAGTTAACATATTTGGGTTGAAGAGCACAGGAACAAGTAGAAGAGTAGAGATATGCTGCAGGTAGCTCTATGATTCACCAAACAGTGACTGTAAAATTATTACTGGTTAATAAAGTCAGCAGATATCACTGTGAATCAGGGTTAC
Organism: Acanthisitta chloris; assembly: GCF_000695815.1. NCBI lineage: Eukaryota > Metazoa > Chordata > Aves > Passeriformes > Acanthisittidae > Acanthisitta > Acanthisitta chloris. Next base: position 13,920 of record NW_008690793.1, on the reverse strand, counting down.
AAGAAAATATGAATATCTATCTTATATGTCCTCCTTTCGTTACATACATATTCATAAAATCCATCCGTTAACATCCCTGTATTGTTTCCTGCAATTTTAGGCTCTTTTTTTTTTAACCAAATTAATTAACTGCAAACTGTTACCTGTGTTTAAGAAGGAATATACGATTGTATCACATTGTATTACTTTTTGTGGGATCCTCTGCATCACCTTGTGATTAAGAATTCAATCCAACTCCCACTGAAGTTAGTGCAAAGAATGATATGGAAGCCAAGAACTATCTGTTATTACTGAAAAAGACTGCAATATTAGCACTTATGTAAGGAAATGACAACTGAAGTAATGGCAACCTAAAGTTGGGCAATAATGTTTTAGGGGAAAAACCAGAAACCAAATATTTCGTAATACTGGAAACACAAAATCTGGCAAATAGTTCTACTGCTGTTACTGTAATATTTTTCCTTTTTCTAGGAAGAGATCAAACTGTTCAGAGACAAAAGAATAGACTGTTTGTTTTACATTAGCTAATGCAGATGAGATCATTCAATGAAAAAATATTTTAAGATTCCATGGGAGCTAAAAGCATTTTTAAAAATCTGATATTTAAAAAAAGAAAACCAATTTCTTAATCAACATATTGTGAATAACAAAATTATCCAATAGCACATACACCACTTCACATTTCACTTTATAACATAGGAAAGAATCAAGCAAAATCAACTACTGGGCAGGGAAGTACTCTTATAAATAGTCATAACATCACATTTTCCATGTCAAACTCTCAACATGTGTTATATAGATAGTTTAAATTTAAAAAATTATGACACTTAATAATAAATATTAAAGCAAACTTTCAAACCCACAGAAATTGTGGTATGAGCTCAAATGAGAGAATCAGTTCTACTGGGAACAGAAAAAATTGCCCTCAAAAGTGCCTTTTGGACCCTGAAAGGTGATTAGTGGCCAAAAATAAGATGAGCTAATATGTGTCATTCCAGGTTTACTACAGCAGTACAGAATTTAACTTTTGAAAGAGGAAAATCAAATTCATCTTGGAGTCAGTATTGTCACAATTTTATTTTATGACCCTCCAGATGTTGCAGAGAACATTTATAACATTTTTGCTATACAAAAATGAATATTGTTTAAAGCACTTATGGACAAGTTGATAGAACATTGATTCCAATGTTCAATCAAATTTTTATGCACTTCTGCATGAAAAAATTCAAGAAATACTTCTTTTTCTGTCTGTGAATCTGTACTAATAATAATGAATGGTTTTGGTTGAGGAAAGTAGTCAACCAGTTGGAAATTTCAAGGCTAAATTAATCTTTTCCAGTTTTATGATGTTATTCATATACGTATTGTCAGAGCAGATACCCTATAAATATTATGTTTCTCCAATATTTATCTAAATTAGTTAATCCTAATTTAAATTAAATTTGTATTTTGAGAATTCCACCCATAGCCATAATGACTTTTGATATCACATCTGTTTTCCGCTTCTCCATTTTCAGTAAAGTTGGATCTCCAATTAAAAGTGATACATTATAAAAAAAAAACTGTCAGCTGTTCTGTAAGTAAAAACTAGCTGCACTTCTGGAGATGGGACACATGAATCACTGTCCCTTGACCTTCTACTGAATGCTCTGACTGGGACTAATTTTAGGGAGGAACAGGGCAGAAATAAGAGCCTTTCAGTGCTATGTGAAATGCTGTAATGTGATGGCATGCTAATTATACTCTGAAATGTTTCAAAGAATAGCTATGTTCATTCTGGGAAAAAAAAAAAAAAAGCAGGCAAAATTCTTGACAGTGCATTCCAGAAGTTTGAAATTTGGAGGTGTTGGACATACCTGCTTTCTCGTTTTTCCGACTTGTATTCTATGGCTATCATTAAGAGCTTTAGTTTTGCAAACACCAGTCTGCAGGAAAAGAAGAGGCAAGAGTCAATCCTTTTTCACAACCAATATCACATATGTAGAGATGGCTACAGATTATATATTTTCCATTAGGGATACACAGAATCCATATTTAGATCTTTCTATTTTGAAGAAAACAAACACATATCGCTCTGAAAATATAAACTGAGAAGTTGATAACAGCAGCGTAAACACCTACACACTGTGCTACTAAGTCTGCTTAAGCAGTAATAATGAAGGTCAAGATACACAACATAAAATCACATTTGGCTATAGTTGTGGACGTTTTGAGGCAATTTTTCCAATATTTGTTGACTGTAGTGTACAAAAAATATGTATATACTGAACTAAAGTGAGAGTACACTACTAATAAGTCACTATTTGCCAATTACTGTCACTGAGGAACAGCATGACTGGAAGCAATTTCTGAACGATATATGGGAACTACATTCTGATACTGTAATGTGCTTTTTTTTTCAGTCATAAAAGTCTGCTGAAATGACTGTTTATTAAATGCACTTAAGGGCGATATCCATAGACTTGCAGAAATGTGAGTTAGCACAACACCATTTGCTTCAAGATAATGGGCTCTGTGAAAGTAAACAAAGAAACTGACCTTTTTGTACAGTAACTGGAAACCATTTTCCTATTCTGTCATTGAAGTCTATGCAAAGTCAATGCTACTTGCTTCCTGTTCTACAAATCTGTCACAAATTATTCCTGGACTCATCTTTCAATTAGATAGCTTCCATCTTCTTTATCATGCACTAACTTCTCCAGTGCTCAGTGCTTTTCTACAAACCCCTTACCTCAATGTTCTTAATATTTTTACATTTATTTCAATAGTATTTAGTTTCTTTAAGCAAATAAGTTCTTCACACTTTGTATCAATCACATACTTAGCAGAAAACAAGGAATTGGCTGTTGACTGATAATATTCAGAGTTTCTACACTATCTTTCAGAAATCAATGTGAACAGGCAATTGCTGCTGTTTCTTCAGGATAAGAGAATAATTAGAGATAAGCATGGATGTAGGGCTTCTGACAATGCTGAGGCACTGTGCTGCATATCCCATAAGGATATATATGATAAAAGTTACTTTGTATTGTTTAAATTTTGCAATGTAATTTTAAAGCATATTTATTCTTCAAAAATTTTCCTGTTAAAGGCTTGTAAAAGTACCTCTGTAGTCTCCTTGTCTGGGGAGGTAGGTGTTATCTCAGTATTGAGTAATAACACAAAATGACAGATAAGTGCAAGATTCATTTAACTTTTTTTCAGAACCAATTAAAAGTCTTATTATACTTCTAGAACTCAGCCAATGTCAGAAATGGGCAGGTAAAATCCTGATAGTTACTGAATCATCCTCAATATACATAATCTCCCACAATATTAACACGTAAATGAAGCCTGACTATCAGTGTCAATAAAAAAAAAGGAAAATTAACAAAAAAACCCAAATTTTCAAACATATTAACACTAGAGTATCCTGTATTCTATTAGAACTGTTATGTCTCAGTTTTTAGAAAGGAGTTTTGTGCAGTATTTTATAATCTATTGCTTTGTTAAGAAAAAGAAACCAACAAAACCAAGCACAAGACCAAACCAAACAAACAAAAAAAGAGACATATAGAGATAAGCACAATGCTACTCTAATATTTGGCATGAGCATCACATTCTTATCCATATATTTATGGATTTTTTTCCTAAATATTTAAGTGGTTAAAATAAATAGGGTTACATGCACTTGGCCACATAATTAAACATTCATATTAATATGTCTCCCCATTTAACTGTATCATGCAAATGTAGTTTGATATGATTAAAATGAGAAATAGAAAGGCTTTATACCTGCCTTTTTTAAACTCAGATAAAGAACCTTGTAATAAGAAGTTAGAATGCTTTTTATCTCCAATTATTGTTAAATGAGTGACTTCAAGAAATAGAACAAACAGCAGATAGGCCTAATTAAACATATATCAAGAGAAGTATAGCATTTCATGTGCTATTTCCACTGCTAGGTCAAATGCCAATCAAGTGCTAGCATCATTAGGAAAATCTTAGGGTACAGAATGCTGGGCCTAGATCCTGGGTGAAGTTTAGCCTTGCATTATAAACATTGGAAGGCCCTCTAGAGACTGTGCACTAGTAGGAGACAGTTTGGTTAGTTTATCTTCAATCAGCATCATCCACACCTGGGCCAGTAATATCAAAGGGCACAGAATGTTACAAACTATATTCACATATTGAAAATGTATTGGTTGGACTATATTCACACAGTACACATACATAGAGTTATACATAGAACTTGCAGACTGATATTAACTTCTATTTCCATCTAATTCTTCATCCTAGTGTTGACATTCAAAGCTTGACATTCTCAACAATATTGAGTGTCCCATCGACACTGTCTAGGCACTCTCTTTATACTTGTTATCTAAACTGTATAGCAGCCTATTTACCAAAGAATCACATTCCTAGACTGGCAATTAAGACTCATAACTTGAGAAAGCAGAACATCTCAGTTTCAGACTTCTAAAATGTCATTGATGGCATGAATTCTAAAAGCTACACTACAAAAACTGTCCTCAAAGTCTGTAGGTATTCTATAACAAGTTATTAAGCTGTTGGAAAATTTGATATAAATATTTTTCTTTCATTTAAACTAGTAAACACAGTTTGCTAGTGTTTCAGACAACAAAATGCTTGAGGAGAGCTCCAAAGTTCAGACATATTTCTAAATCTCAATAAACACCCTTTTTTAATTGATCATTTTATCTCAGTTCTACCAGCACAGTTAAAGGACTGTCAGCTTTATGTCAGATACAGTCTCAATCACATGTTTCTACAAACTCATATAGAAACTCAACACCTTTGAAAATGGTTTGGCATGGAGATTTAATTTTCATGACTGTAGCTTGTATAAAAAGCACAAATTATCACTCTTCTGAATGTAACACATAATTCTGTAATATGTTATGAGGTTTTCTATTTCAAGCTATCCAGGCAAAGTTTTGTAGCTATAGGAATAAGCTTTACCCCTCAGTAACCTAGTCACAATTTGGCTAATACTGTGGAGGGATGGATTGTGAGCCCCTTCATCTTACCAGCAAATTGAAGACTGGGCTCTGCCATAGCTATATCCCAGACAAAAACAGATTTCAAAATGGATAATATTTGTCTAACAGTTGATTCTCCCTCATTCTTATGCCATAATCTATGTTTAGCTCCCATAAAAATTGGAAAAGGTGGGAGAAGTTAGAGGAGTAGAAGCAAAATCATCCCCCTTTACATAAGAAATGTTTTCTTATTTCTTCCTCTATTTCCTACTCTAAGAATGGAATCTTCCAGAGTTTTTCTACGTTAACTAGTTCAACGTCAAACTCTTCAGAATAGGGTCTATTTCTTATTAAGTATTTGAGCAATCCTTAGCAAAAGCAGTCCACAGCCTTTTTTGGGACCTTTAGATACAGCTGGAAAGACAAGTAATGCCAAGTAAGGAGGAAATATGAGCGTGCTAAACTAACTTGATTACGCGGTCACAATATTTATCAAAGAAACCTTGTGTATACAAATCTCTCATTCACAGACCTATTCTAGGACAAATACAAGCACTTTTTGTCTCTACCAATAACACTGTAGCATGGCTTATGCTATAGTTATACAGTATGTGCTTCAAATACTCTTTTCTCGTAAGAGAATGGACATATCTTTTCTGACATATTTCATTTGTTACAAGTGGTTTGCAACCAGTTTCACAGAGCTCTGGATGCCACACTGCTTATGTAACTCCACGACATCTGTTTCAATTAATGAATAGTTTCCTTGGAATGGGACACAAGCCCAGAAGGTGATGCTGACAACCACTATTCAAAGAATGGGAATCAGAATGAACAATAGGACAGCTCTTCTGAGTAAATAACTCAATTTAAATGGACGGCTGATGAATTTGTTCAACACTGCAAACATTTATACTCTCATTTACAATCATGTAATTTCAAATCTCTTCTGTAAAGAGGCAGTACAATGCTTCAGATACTTCCACACAGTGATTGCATTTATGTTTACTTTATTAGATACCATCTGAGGTAGCTACATTAGAACTTTAGCAGAGTGAAAAGGTCTCCTGCAAAAAACTTAGATTCCTCTTGAGAGCAGGCAAATACTTCTGTATATTAATACGTATTTCTACTTACTCACAAACTGCAGGGAAGGACAAACCCACAAAGGCACTAGACAGATACTCTGTATACATTTCATTTGCAACTCCTTCCAGGTAGTATTTCTGCCACGTATCCTCCTCAATCTAAAACAAAGAAACACAGATACAGAGTTCTGAGTAAAAATAGAAGCTTTCTTTAAAATTTTTAATAACTCCTTAAACATGAATCAGATTTTAACAAATAAATCAATAAACTGTTATGGCAATTAACACTGCTTATTTTTACAGGATTTCCTGGAATGCTGAAAAAAAACAGCCACAGGCAGGGACACCTCCCATTAGACCAGGTCTCTCAAGGCCTGGTCCAACCTGTCTTTAAAAACTGCCAGGGCTGGGGCATCCACATCTCCCTGGGCAACCTGTTCGAGTACCTCACCAACCTTGCAGGAAAGAATTTCTTCCTAATACCTAGCCTAAATTTCCCCTCTTTCAGTTTGTACCCATTACTCCTTGTCCTATCACTACATTTCCTTTTGAAGAGTCCCTTTAGGCCACTTCAGATACTGGAAGGTTGCTATGAGGTTTCCACAGAACCTTCTCTTTTCCAGGCTGAATAGCCCCAACGTTCTCAGCCTGACGTTGTAGGAGAGGTCCTCTAGTCCTCTAATCAACTTTGTGTCCCTCCTGTGGATTTGCTCCAAAGGTTGCCTTATATTGTTATTTGGGTCTCTTTAACAATGTTTCAATTACTTTCACTTTGTTTAGAAGTTATCAGCAGTCAAAACTGATTGTTTAAAATTGTAATTTGTTTTCTTCCCTGCATCTATAACTAACAAGGAAATATGAGAAATATCCATAGAGACAATTTTTTCAATGTTTATCACTGCTTTAGGACAGCCACTGTAGAAACCTTTACTGCTTAATTCAAAGATCTTGTACTGCTGATGGCATGAAGGAAAACAAGTTGGAGGTGCTGCAGGACTTCCGTAAAAAAATTTATATATTTGCCTAAGCAAACATTTCTAGTGATATTTGAGATATGGATGCAACCCCACCTCGCTTCCAGCTGCTGCCCTGAGGTCATGGATGCCACATCATATCTATAAAGCTTATGTCCCAGAGACTATAATGTCTTTCAATTAGCATCAAATGTATATTAAGGAGGAATAGCACTACAATTCCAAAGAGCATGTACAAAGTCATCTGCTAAGACTGGAAATATGGCATATGCTGAAGTGGTTCACTGTTGAAATCTCAGTTCTCTATACTGTAATTAGTGCTCTCATACAAAATTTGTTTGAGGCTTGACTGTCATTCCCAAAGAGATCTTCCTAGATAAATTATGGAAATCATGAAATATCTAAGGCTGCCTAACAGTTGTCTCCCTATTTATTATATCACATTAAAATACAGCAAAAGTTTCAATCACAATGGGACAGTGTAATTTTCTCTTTGGCTTTATTCAGTAATTGTGCTATATAAATTGTGTTAACAGAGAAAATCCCGTTTGCAAGAATTTAACACAGCAGAAAAAACCTAAGTATGATAATACAGTATAGATAAAATTAATGAGAAACACGACAGTTGCATCAGAATAACAAAAACAATGTGATATATTTCTCTTATTACATTTTACATTACCACATTATCATTAACCATAGTCTATCTGACTATATAGTAAATCGAAAACAAGTAAAAATAGAGAAATTGAGAGGTTAGAGATGTTAATTTTCTTAAATAAGGCATGTGATTTTACAGATCATATAAATATTTATCTTGTTATTTGGTTCATGTCTAAAACCTGTATTTTATTCTTTGAAGAAAAAAAAAAAGGAACTCTTAGTTCCACTGTTTAGGTAGCACCATTTTGGTCTTTGCGTTACAGAGCAGACAGCAAGACAAGTATTGAGTTTAGATGTGAAGGCCAAAATTTGACATAAGGAAAAAGTGAATCTTCTAAGCTATTGGTGGAGATTTGCAGAGCTAACTGGTAGTCTGAAGTACCAAACACTAATTGGTTTGAGAAGGATTTGTTTAACTGTCTCTCTCTCAAACAGTTCACAATTTGTGTTTTTCTGATATTCCCAGGTTTTCCAAAAGCTCAGTCTGCATTTTGTACAGAGATAATGATATTAATCCTTCAGGAAATAGAGCTGTAGCCAGACCCAAAGATATGGCATAAATGATGCTTCAGAAACATCCATCCTCATAAAATACTAGACTTCAGGTTCAAGTGCTTTAATTTACACTGCTCATCTTGCTTGTCTAAAGTCCCAGAGCGAGCATAACAGCAACCAGCTAACTGTGAGCCAGATTTCCACACCCTCCATTACATAGGGAACTCTCAGCATTTCAGGAATTCAAATTATTTAGTCCAATAAGATAACAATCTTATTACTGCTTTAAAATTTTGTGAAGCTACATTACTACATCAAAAATGCCTTGGGTAATATCCAAGCAATAATTTTAACAGTATGAAATGCCTTATGGCAGCAACGTACAGGCCTGTATATTATTGACTATAAAAGCATTATGGTGAGTTAGGTGGTGTGTAGGGTTTGTTATGAACATATATTCCAAACAGCAACATTAATGCACCTCTGTCAGTATCCAAAAAAACCAACTGAATACATAGGATATAAGCGACTTAGGTAAAGGTGTTCAAATTAATTTCTCAGTTATTCATCAATAAATCAAATTGAGAAAAGTATCTTTAAGCAATAGTCTATCTATAATTTGTCTGTTGTGTCCAGCTACAACTGTTTTAAAACAGCACTAAAGCAAGAGGTTCTTATGGGCCTTAAAGAAAATATCACCATGTAAATTCAAAAAGGACAAAAATTTAAGCTGAGAAAAATTATAGCACATACTTTAATCACCAGAGAATTCAGGTCTGTGACCAACAATATACTCTATATATCTATAATGTATCCAGGTACTGACTGTCTGCCTCTTAAATTTAAAAATTAATTCATGCCTACAAAGATACCATTCATGACTTTTTTCTTTCTGAGTGTTACTTCTATTTTTCTTTTATCTAGTTTATTTGTACTGTTGCTTAATTAGTTGTACTTCTGATTACTCTGTTCTTAATTATGCTGCTAAACAAGGTATAATCAGATGAAAACAGTGTTTAATGAAACTTTTAAGCTAAGTGATATTTTTAAATTTTGAATTACATCTTAAGAACTTCTAAAAACTTGTATAGTTTAGGAAATACAATTGTAAGAGCACAAGCTGTAAAAGTAAACTACAGTTTAAAATCAAAAGCTGTAATGGTTAAAGAGTCCTTTTCAATCCCCAAGAGTCTAGAACAGATTTTTCCTGTTCATTCTTATACATTTTTATGAAAAACTTCGGATTTCCTAAAAGTTTTAAGTTACAGTTCAGCATTCCACATTCTTACTCCAGTTCCAAATCATGAAACTCACAAAATCCCACAAAATGAGATTTCTGTGGAAATGCAGTGATGTTCCTCTTCCTAGTCCTCTTTTTGCTCTTTTGGAGAGCTGTCTTCATCCCTGCTTCCCTGCCTATAGTTCTACAGGTCTTTGCCTTTCACTATACCTCTTTGTTCCTCTTCTCTACCTTATCACTCACCAACAGGACCCACAGGAACAGCAGAATTGTTTCTCCAGGCTAATGTCCTGTCTAAGCCTGTCCAGGCTTTTCATTTCCCTCTCAACTTCTTTATTCAAATGGAAATGTTAGTCTGCCTAAATGACACGTTCTAGAGAATGCAGAGTGATCAACTGACAGTGCTTTCACTGATAAGAGTTCTTTATCTTTCTTCCCCATCACTGGCACTTCCACCTTCCCTTTCAAACTCCTTTTAGGTTCATAATGTGGTTACCTTCTCTGCCTGATTCAACCCAGTCACTTATTCTATGCTTAAATCATATAGAACTTTTGTCTTCCCACTAATCAGGATAATTTGAAAAAAAATTTTAAAAGCATATTAGAAAGCTTTCAGAGGCAGTGAGATCAATTCAATGTCAAATTAGCATTGTACGGATAGCCAGTACCAAAAATGTGAGGGATGATGCATTGTCATATATACTAAGATCAGTGAGCAAATCCAGGATTATATTAGTAATTAACAGGAAATAAAGCAACAGCCACATTAACAGGCTTCAGAAAGGGGATTACAGCTGAGCCACCATGGTTTCAGAAGCACAAGTGCTCTAAAGAAAAGAACAATTGGAAACACTAAAAAAACCTCAGTGAAATACAAGTTACAATGATTTTTTTTATTTTTATTCTTTTAATTCTTTTATCCTGTTGATAGGGTGACAAGTAACCAGTTAATTTAGTTGTGGAGATGTAAATAACTGCAAGAATAAATTGCAATATGGAGATGCTCCAAATCATAGACTCCCTGACAAATGGGCTGCAAACAATCAAGAGAAATTTCCACAGAAATTGTTTCACCGTTCAGAGACTGAGGGATGGTAGAAGGGATTTGCATTGTGTTATTATCCAACACACACAGAGACATCATATCACATTTTTTATAACCCGTTCATTTATGGGAAGCTTGCAAATGTTGCTGATCAGCAACCCAATATACAGAAAAAATAAAGTGCAGGCTTGGTAAAAAAAAATAAGAGTAATGACAGCAAGGGCATGTTTGTAACTTATGGTCTATTTTGTGGCTTTTTCTTAGATTGACACCACCCAGGGTTGGAAAAAATATACAAATGTATTATGTGTTTCTACTTTATTTCCTTGCTTTCTTTTCTTTAGGCAGATGGTTTTGATTTGGAGGAAGGAATTCCAGATCAGACCTATAGTTAAATACTCATCCTTAGTCAAGGACCAGAAAAGGACTGGAAGAAAACAAACTCATTCACAAAGCAGTGATAAAGCTCCATAGGTAGCAGTTAGTGTCAAATTAGCCTTCATAAAGTGATTGGAGGTTTTAAGACATGTTCTGCAAGGATACCATGAAATGCTGGTTAATGAATTTACAGAATTGCTGACATTTGGGATGTTATAAAATGTTATTATAAGTTGAGTATAATAATGGACTAAAGATGATCTTTCCATTTAATCTCCATCTGAACCACGACATTTTCCCTATGGTTTCAAAGAGAGAGATGGTCACCTGTCTGGTATATGTTGAAAGGCGGTACCTGCTGGTCTGCCAGAAATGGGCTGGCATTGGAATGGGCTGTCAGCATTGGAATGTGCTGCCCAGGGAGGTGGTGGATTCACCATCCCTGGAGGTTTCCAAGAGGAGACTGGATGTGGCACTTAGTGCCATGGTCTAGTAACAAAGGTAGGGTTGGACTCGATGATCTTTGAGGTCTTTTCCAGCCCAGCTGATTCTATGATTCTATGAAATGAAATTACTATTAAGTACAATCAGTATTCATTTTTGGTGGGTTTTTTCATTTTCTATTTTCTTGAGTCATGAAGCTAACAGAAACTTTAATAGAGTAGGGTTCCACAGATACATATAAGCAGTTTCTGCCATAACCCATGCCAATAAGATACTTTTTCAAAATCCTTAAATTGAGGAAAAATACTTGAGGACTTACTGTTCTCTTGACTAATTTACACCTTTGTGATAATATTTTTAACATCTATTTCTAGAGTTAATCTCAAAAACTGAATCCTCAAATGAATCTGATTCTCTATAATGTGTATTTATTTTCCATTAAAATACTTAGCCATAACATGAGTGACTTTTTCAGTCTATCTCTGGGCCCTCTGAGCTCTTACATTAAAAGTAAATTGCAAAAAACTTAACTGTTAATTTAGAGATGAAATAATCTGTCATATATACACTTATGAAATGGATGTTTCACATGTCAGTTGCCTGGGAAAACTTGAATGTTATGCAAATTTTATAGAAACAAAAATTGTTGAATCTGGGGTAAGACTGGTTCAAGATGTTACTAATTAAGGTTACCACAAATGTAATTCAGTAAAACTATGAGAGTTATTTATCTGGTTAGTGAAAGACAAACAACCTTGATTATAATTTACAGAAAAAAAAAAAAACACCTACAGTAGTTTCAATTTTGTTATTATAAAAACAATTTTGTTACTGAAAATGATTACTGATCTATCCTCTTCCAGTTTCTGACCAACGAAAGACAAACAACCTTGATTATAATTTGCAGAACAAAAAAAACCCACCTACAGTAGTTTCAATTTTGCGATGATAAAAACAATTTTGTTACTGCAAATAATTACTGGTCTATCCTCTTTCAGTTTCTGACCAACAAAGTCTGAACACTTGTATTTTCTACCTTTGTACAGTATAGATTAATATAGATGAGACAAAGGGAATAGATTTCATATCAGTGAAAACACCTTTGTACAGTATAGATTAATATAGACAAGATAAAGAGAATAGATTTCATATCAGTGAAAAGTTTTCTGTGGTAAAGCTTTGCTTGTTGGCCAAACAAACACAATCCAGCAGAAAGCATAAATCTATATTTAATAAGTATTGTGGGTTCCAGGAAGCCAAATGCACTAGTTTAGTTCTGTGTGTGTGACACACAGGCTTTATCTTCTGCTCATCATCATTTCTATGGGTATCTGTGAGTTTGAGAAGCTGAAATTCATTAACAAATGCTAGCAAAATTTTAAGTTATTCCAATCACAGCTTGGAAAAGAGCTAAAGAGAGTTTAGGCAACTGTTGTACATGACACAGAACATGCCATACTACCACAATGACTTGAATCTATATCTTCCAAATTCCTCTCGAGTACTGGAAGCACATGATTATTTTCCCTGACTACATTACAACACAATTCTGTATCCTGGATAGTCATAAAACAAATTACCCACTGATTCAATATGCAATATAAAGAATAGCTGGAAAATTACATGAATTACCCACTGATTCAATATGCAATATGAAGAATAGTTGGAAAATTACATAGTGCATCCCAAGAGAAGAAATGTGATATTCATTTGTATCTGTTTTTTAGTCACAATACTCCTCTGCTCTCCTCTATCTGTATATAGATACAATAATGTTATCAGCAAATATATTTACATAATACAATCAATTCCTAGTGAGACATGGTGACAGAGATATGAAAAAATTATGTACATTTTAGAGGCACAACCATTAGTATTGTCAGGAGAAAAACAAATCCCTTAATACACCCAGCCCTACACCCTGGCAGTGTAATTATCTAAGCCCTATAGCTTCAAATAATCTATCTTGTTCATAGTGTTTGCTTTTCAGTGTAATGACACAAATAGTTACATGAAAGAGACTGAGTATATCCGAACCTGATAATGCTAAATCATCTCTTCTGTCAAGATCTAAGCATCACTATCAAGACAGAGAATGAATGCTAGTGTTGCAATGTGACCTAGGATCTTTTACGGCATTGTGCAAGGAAAAGAATGGTGGGGTGTCTTTATAAATATTAAGAAAGTGACACAATGAAAATTTCTTTATAGCACAATGAAAGCAGATGTCTGCTCCCTAGCATTGAATAAGATCAGCTCATCACCAACATGGAAAGAGCACAAAACAGTACAGAGCCTTTGAGAATGCTTCCAGGGCTTCCTGATTTACAATTCACTTCTCCACAGCTTTGTGAATACTTTTCTAATAAAGATGAGAATAAAAAGAAAGTACACAGAGAATCATAGAATGGCTTAGGTGGGAAGGGACCTTAAAGATCATCTAGTTCCAACCCCCTAGCCATGGACAGGGACACCTTCCACTAGACCAGGTTGATCAAAGCCTCATTCAACTAGCTTTGAACACTTCCAGGGTTGGGGCACTGTGAAATATGGTCCCTTGATTCGTGTCAATATGGAGCAGTGTTAGAATATCTATATCTATATCTATATC